>NW_022045107.1:0-114787 GCF_900880675.1 Sparus aurata
CAAGTTGACGATACAGCAACATATAATTACTTATCCACAGATGCGGTCGCGACGGTCACTGTTCGGCATTCTGCTTCTCCTCGTGGTGCTGAGCGTCGCTTATAAAGACTCAGGTGAGCGGAATCAAGCTACTATAAGTGGATGCTATTCTGTAGGTAATGCATAATAATAACAAAGGTGGAAATAGGATAGCCACTTGAGCTAAATCAAAGCACATCTTCATAGTGATCTTTATGTAGAATAAATGTGTGAGAATACCTTCATTATCTTCATTATTCGCCATATTTACATGAAAATAAAGTCGGCGGAGCCTCTGGTCTGCTTCTGTCACCGTGCTAACTGTTAGCCTAACAGATCTAGCGAGCTACTCCGTGTCTTGAGTTGAATTTCCAGCATTATTTTAAGGCAAACAAGAGTAGAAAATGTAATGGACACAGTAAATACTGTTTTTGGTAACCTGGAGGGTCTGTGAGCCGACCGACGACCAACGAGGAAGTTAGCCGCAGGCTAGCTCGAACAAAAACATTCGTGTTACTTTCGGTTTAGCTCGACTAACTTGAGTGAGAATAAAATAATGTAATCGTGCGGCTCTTCTAAACTTTCCACGTGTTATCGGACCCAACGACTCAAGTAATGACAGTCAGCCGAGTCATTTCTTGGGAGTTGTGACGCTTAAAAAAAATATAAATCTGTTTTACAAACGCTTCTGTCACAATGTTAGAATTTTAGAGGACGGTGTAATGACGCAGTTTGGCCCCCAGAAGACAGATTCTCCTGGTGGTTTGACTGCTACCTGGCACATAAAACTGCAAAAGCAAGCTACATTATGAAAGTATCCAACTTACACCATTGTTTACACATCATGTGTAATATTTTAATGTACAGCATCATTATTATTTTCTATTAGTAAGCTACATGTTTATATAGACAGTTTTAAATGCCAGTCAGGACGAGATAAACAGGTTCCTCAGGTTATTGGTTTCACTTCACTGATGAGTAAATAAATAATTTCTGTATTCATGATCCCAGAACAGTTTGTGTGTAAAGCTGAGGAGAAGTTACTGGAGGCTAAATGTGCTTTTGTTTTACTACAAACACTGGATTCTAAAACACAGCGACCAGCTTCTTATGTTGTGATTATTTTGTTGTCGACAATCCAACAACGCACTCAAAATAGGTTTTGTCACCTGTTCGTTGCACAAAACTTTGTATGTGTTAACTTTCATTTCATGTCGATAACAGTCATCTTATCTGCAGTCAGTCACAACTTGGAGAACAAACTGAGCTCATGAAACTTTTCTTTTCCCTGAAGCAGATGTAATAAATGTACTTCTTGCTTTTTAATACTTAAGTGTTTCTCTTTTATTACCCGACCGTCCAGAAGGAGAGAACAACCCCTGTCCTGTGTCTCAGGATGATGCAAACAGTAAGTTGAACTTGCTTCATAATTCAGCTCCAGATCATCTTCACACCTTCAGTGAGGTGAACAGTGTGCAGCTGTTGCAGCCTCTGATTTTTATAGTACAGATGTTAAAGGAAGTGGAACGTACTCGTCATGGAGTTACCAGAGCTTCATTATTAAAATGACCCGACAACAACAACAGGGTCATATTTGGCACCATTGTGTCAGTGGATCAGTTTGAAGTATTTCAGGAGGAGAAACAGTCAGTGAGCTGCTAGTTGATGAACTGGAGGCTAAATGTGCTTTTGTTTTAAAAAGTAATCAGTGTTTCCCACACATTGATTAATAATTATTGATTTTCTTCTTTTTTTCATTAAAAAAAATGCAGCGTATCTGTTTGGCTGCATTTCTTTTCCCTGCTCTGTCTCTCTGTCTCTCACACAGTCCCTCCCCTCCATGTCTTTATGAAAAACATCATAATCTGTTGAAGTTATAATGAGGAAGCTTGATATTTGGTGCAGACGGCTGGTGAAAGTCACAAGTTCACAAAAGTTTCGTAGTGTGTTGGAAACACTGATGATGAATGTTGTCAAATGTGCAGCTTCATATCTAATGACTGTTATAATAACTACAACACTGGATTCTAAAACACAGCAACCAGCGTCTTGTGTTGTCTGTATTTTGTTGTAGAAGATCCAAAGACTCGACACAATCAACATATCTGTTTTTTATTTTTTATTGTCTTCAACAGTGGTGCAGCGCCCAATTACAACTATTACACAGTGATTCTCCCATGTTCAAGAGAGGACAAGATGGATCTCAGCTATGACACAGTTAAGTGGTTTAAAGATTCAACAACGGAAAATGAACCCATCCATAAGTACGTTTGGCGTGGACATGCCATTCAGACACAGAGAGATGACTTCAAAGGCCGAACATCTATCTCTGAGGAGGGACTGCTCTCAGGGGATTGTTCTCTGAGTCTGACAGTAACCACATCTGATAGTGGCTTGTACTACTGCTGTGTTCCAGGGCTTCTCTACTGTCCGGTAAACTTAGAAGGTACTTAATATTCATACTATTTTATTATGAGGTTTGTAACCAAATGTACACACAATGCTCCATAGGTGATAAACAGTCACTTTCTCAGTTACATGATATTAAATCAGATGTATGTACAAATACCATGCAGTGTTTTTCCAACCTCGCAGATTTATTCTTTTTGTGTAAAACATGTTGAACTGTGACCTCCGACCTCTTACATATGAGGAGTTTAATTGCAAATAGGATAAAAGCCATCATGTGATGACATGATTTGGAATCAGCTTTACAAAGGAACCTTTTAAAATTATTATAATAAAGTGGTTTTATTTTAGTTAATAATGAAAAGCAGAATAGGAGAGATTAAGTCTGAACTGTCATTTTCAGTGCATCTGCTGGGCTGATACGAGTTCATACTTTTATGTTTATATCACCTCTTTGGTGCACAACGCTGTTTAAAAAACATTGTATATGTTAACTTTTATTTCATTGTCAGTTACAATCATCTTATCTTCATTCAGTCACAACTTGGAGAACAAACTGAGCTCATAAAAGTTTTCTTTCCCCTGAAAAAGATGTAATAAATGAAATGTGCTGCTTGCTTGTTAATACTTAAAAGTTTCTCTTTTTTAACAGTCCTTGCAGCAGAAGAAGACGACACCTCTCAGATGAATCGGAATGATCCTGAGTCTCCAGATAACTCACTCAGTAAGTTGAACTTGCTTCATAATTCAGCCTCCAGATCATCTTCTCACCTTCAGTGAGGTGAACAGTGTGCAGCTGTTGCAGCCTCTGATTGTTATAGTACAGATGTTAAAGGAAGTGGAACGTACTCGTCATGGAGTTACCAGAGCTTCATTATTAAAATGACCCGACAACAACAACAGGGTCATATTTGGCAGCATTGTGTCAGTGGATCAGTTTGAAGTATTTCAGGAGGAGAAACAGTCAGTGAGCTGCTAGTTGATGAACTGGAGGATAAATGGGCTTTTGTTTTAAATAGTAATCAGTGTTTCCCACACATTGATTAATGATTATTGATTTTCTTCTTTTTTTCATTTAAAAAAATGCGGTGTATCTGTTCGGCTGCATTTCTTTTCCCTGCTCTGTCTCTCTGTCTCTCACACAGTCTTTTCCCCTCCATGTCTTTATCAAAAACATCATAATCTGTTGAAGTTATAACGTGGAAGCTTGATATTTGGTGCAGACGGCTGGTGAAAGTCACAAGTTCACAAAAGTTTCGTCGTGTGTGCTAAACACTGATGATGAATGTTGTCAAATGTGCAGCTTCATATCTAATGACTGTTATAATAACTACAACACTGGATTCTAAAACACAGTGACCAGCGTCTTGTGTTGTCTGTATTTTGTTGTAGAAGATCCAAAGGCTCGACGCAATCATTATATCTGTTTTTTATTTTTTATTGTCTTCAACAGTGGTGCAGCGCCCAATTACAACCATTAAAGGAAAAGTTGGTGACACTGTGATTCTCCCATGTTCAAGAGAGGACAAGATGGATCTCAGCCATGACCAAGTTGAGTGGTTTAAGGGTCCAACAACAGAAAATAAACCCATCCATAAGTACGTTTGGCGTGGACGTGCCATTCAGACACAGAGAGATGACTTAAAAGGCCGAACATCTATTTCTGAGGAGGAGCTGTCCTCAGGGGATTGTTCTCTGAGTCTGACAGTAACCACATCTGATAGTGGCTCGTACTACGGCTGTGTTCCAGGGCGTCTCTACTGTCCGGTAAACTTAGAAGGTACTTAATATTCATACTATTTTATTATGAGGTTTGTAACCAAATGTACACACAATGCTTCACAGGTAATAAACAGTCACTTTCTCAGTTACATGATAATAAATCAGATGTATGTACAAATACCATGCAGTGTTTTTCCAACCTCACAGATTTATTCTTTTTGTGTAAAACAAGTTGAACTGTGACCTCCGACCTCTTACATATGAGGAGTTTAATTGCAAATAGGATAAAAGCCATCATGTGATGACATGATTTGGAATCAGTTTTGCAAAGGAACCTTTTAAAATTATTACAATAAAGTGTTTTTATTTTAGTTAATGAAAAGCAGAATAGGAGAGATTAAGTTTGAACTGTCATTTTCAATGCATCTGCTGGGCAGATACGAGTTCATACTTTTATGTTTATATCACCTCTTTGTTGCACAACACTGTTTAAAAAACATTGTATATGTTCACTTTTATTTCATTGTCAGTTACAATCATCTTATCTTCATTCAGTCACAACTTGGAGAACAAACTAAGCTCACAAAAGTTTTCTTTTCCCTGAAAAAGATGTAATACATGAAATGTGATGCTTGCTTGTTAATACTTAAGAGTTTCTCTTTTTTTAACAGTCCTTCCAGCAGAAGAAGACGACACCTCTCAGATGAATCGGAATGATCCTGTGTCTCCAGATAACCCACTCAGTAAGTTGAACTTGCTTCATAATTCAGCTCCAGATCATCTTCTCACCTTCAGTGAGGTGAACAGTGTGCAGCTGTTGCAACCTCTGATTGTTATAGTACAGATGTTAAAGGAAGTGGAACGTACTCGTCATGGAGTTACCAGAGCTTCATTATTAAAATGTCCCGACAACAACAACAGGGTCATATTTGGCACCATTGTGTCAGTGGATCAGTTTGAAGTATTTCAGGAGGAGAAACAGTCAGTGAGCTGCTAGTTGATGAACTGGAGGATAAATGGGCTTTTGTTTTAAATAGTAATCAGTGTTTCCCACACATTGATTAATGATTATTGATTTTCTTCTTTTTTTCATTTAAAAAAATGCAGAGTATCTGTTCAGCTGCCTTTCACTCACACTGTCCCTCCCCTCCATGCACACCGCATGTGTGGGTCACATGACATGGAGGATATTGAAAAAAACTGCAGTAATTTTAATTTTATTTCATGCTAAGTAATCTAATGACGGTCCATAAATCAGTTTCCAGTGAATCAGCGGTTGGCTTTGAGGTTGGCCCAGTGTTAGCAGCAGGAGGACGGTTCCTTCTGCGGTTTAAACTCAGCCGACGCGAGTATTGCAGGACCAGAAACATCTCGGTGTTGCTCTCCCTCCTCGTATCTTCATTGCTGTGGTGTTCTCCCTCCTCCTCCTCTCCCTGGTCGCCTTTCTCTCTCTCCTTCCACCTCATCTCCTCCGTCTACCTTGCTCACGTCATATGCTACCATTCAAAGTATTTTTACAACGTTTTCCTTGGCAGACATTGAATCAATATTAGCTTTCTTAGCCTACTTTACACAGAACTAACGTCAAATCTACATTACATTATGAATAATTAGCGAAACTCAGTTTTTGTCTGCTCCGACGTTATCTCGTGCTGCATTCCTTGCAGTCGGACATTGGAGATTCACGCTCGTAAATGTCAAATTGGCGATAACTTTTATATGACTTAGTTGCTGCCAACTGGGGTGGCAAGGCTTTCTATACCACCCCGGTAGATCCGCCCATGACCGCAGGGCAATACCGGACGTCACTTCAGCATGTGAGAATACGTTAAACGTTTAACCCCGCCCACATTGAGTTCTGCCCGCATGCTGACCTACGTCATTTCTTCTTCACCGCCGCTGCGATCAGTCTGTGTGATGGTAAAGGAAGATACAGGTTGACGGTAAAGCAACATATAATTAGTTAGCAACAGATGATGATACGTGAACTGCTGCCCGTCATCTTCTTCATGAGGCTGATGGTCGCTTCTGGAGGCTCAGGTGAGCGAAAACAAGCTATTATAAGTAGATATTACTTTGTAGCAAATGCGTAATGATACAGATATACAGCAATAGACTGCTTCAGTCACCGTGCTGGCTACTACCAGCTAACTCCGTGTCTTGAGTTGAATTTCCAGCATTATTGTGAACAAGAGAAGAAAGGGGAATGGACAGTAACTGTTTTTGGTAACCGGGAGGGTCTGAGAGCCGACTAACAAGGAAGTTAGCCGCAAGCTAGCTGGAACAGAAAAAATGTCGTGTTACTTTCGGTTTAGCGCTTCGCTAACAGGAGTGGGGATAGCATCATGTGATCGTGCGGCTCTTCTAGACTTTCCAAGTGTTATCGGACCCAACCACTCACGTTATCAACCGAGTCTTTTCTCGGAGGTTGTAAGGCTCAAAATGAATTAATCTGTTTTATAGACGCTTCTTTCACAACGTTTGCTTATGGGAGGACGATATCAATGTTAGTTTATGGGAAAAGTCTTTGTGACGGTGTTTTTACAGTTTGGCCCCCAGGATACAGATTCTCCTCCTGGTGGTTTGACTGCTACCTGGCACATAAAACTGCAAAAGCAAGCTACATTATGAAAGTATCCAACTTACACCATTGTTTACACGTCATGTAACAACATGTCATATTTTAATGTAAATATCTTTGTAAGCTACATTTTTATATAGACAGTTTTAAATGCCCCTCAGGACCTTCAAGTTGTTGGTTTCACTTCACTGAGTTAATAAGTTCTGTTTCTGTATTCATGATTCCAGAACAGCTTGTGTGTAAAGCTGAGGAGAAGTTACCGGAGTCTGAATGGGCTTTTGTGTTACTACAAACACTGGATTCTAAAACACAGCGACCAGCATCCTGTGTTGTGTCGTGTGTATTTTGTTAGAGACAATCCAAAGGGTCAATGCAATGAAAATGTGTTTTTGTCATCTGTTTGTTGCACAGAACTGTTTAAAAATTCATTATGTATGTTAATTACAATCATCTTATCTGCAGTCAGTCACAACTTGGAGAACAAAACAAGCTCATCAAACTGTTCTTTTCCCTGAAACAGATGTGATAAATGTGCTGCTTGGTTTTTAATATCTAAAAAAGTTTCTCTTTTTATTAACAGTCCATCCAGAGGAAAATACCCATCTCTATGATCCACTTAACCCAAACAGTAAGTTGAACTTGCTTCATAATACAGCTCCAGATCATCGTGGTGAGGTGAACAGTGTGCAGCTGTTGCCAGCCACTGATTTTACAGTACATCGTAACTAAAACACTGGATTCTAAACACAGCGACCAGCGTCTTGTGTTGTGAGTGTTTTGTTGTAAATGATCGAAAGGCTCGATGTAATCATGATATTTTGTTTCTGTTTGTCTTCAACAGTGTTGCAGTGCCCAAATACAACCATTGAAGGAAAAGCTGGTGACACAGTGATTCTCCCATGTTCAACAAAGAACAAGATGGATATCAGCCATGAAGAAGTTGAGTGGTCGACTAAGGATCCAACTACAGGGAAAAAGACTGTCCATCTGTATTTTCAGGGTGAAGATTACCTTCACCAACAGAGTGATGACTTCAAAGACCGAACATCTCTTTTCAAGGAGGAACTGTCCTCAGGGAACTGTTCTCTCAGTCTGCTAGCAACCACATCTCATAATGGTTCATACCAAAGCTATGTTGGAGGGCGTCTCTGCTGTACTGTAACACTCAAAGGTACGTACTCAAGCTATTTTATAATGAGGTTTGTAACCAAACTGTACACACAATGCTTCACAGGTAATAAACAGCTTTCTTACGTTTGTTTGATGCAGTGATGTGACATTAAATCAGATGTCTAGATGATGTGCACACAAATTGTGTTTTACTATCATTTCATTGTTAATTACAATCATCTTATCTGCAGTCAGTCACAACTTGGAGAACAAACTGAGCTCATAAAACTTTTCTTTTCCCTGAAACAGATGTAATAAATGTGCCGCTTCTTTTTAATACTTAAGAGTTTCTCTTTTTTAACAGTTCTTCCAAAAGGAGAAGACAACACCTCTCAGATGCATCAGGATGTTACTGAGTCTCCAGTTAAACCACTCAGTAAGTTGAACTTGCTTCATAATTCAGCTCCAGATCATCTTCACACCTTCAGTGAGGTGAACAGTGTGCAGCTGTTGCAGCCTCTGATTGTTATAGCACAGATGTTAAAGGAAGTGGAACGTACTCGTCATGGAGTTACCAGAGCTTCATTATTAAAATGACCCGACAACAACAACAGGGTCATATTTGGCACCATTGTGTCAGTGGATCAGTTTCACAGTTGAACTGCAGTTTATGCAAACCAGCACACCTGCAACACACCTGCAGCAGTGTTCACCTTAACGTATGCAGCTATATACTTGAAAAGTGTTGTTTGCTTTTGTTTTCCTTCCTCTCAGCAGAAACATGCAGCCTCCTGCAGCTGTGAACAACTGGAATATATTATGTACATGGATGAAACATAATATTAGAAATCTGAGGCAAAGCACTGACACTAACATCTCTTCTACATTCTTTCAGATGGCACAGACAGACAGAACAATTTTACTGGTGGTGTTGTTGCTGTTGCTGCTCTCATCACTTTGGGGCTCTACTGTTACCGTCAGCATCGTAAGTCAAACATCTCTCAACTTTATCATTATTGACACATTTCCTGTTAAACAGACACTCAAGTTGTAAAGTTGTTTCACTCGCCCTGTTGTTGGTTTAAATGTTGCTGCTCCTCTGAGCTCAGTCAGTATCACTGACAGTTAACATCCTCTGTCAGTCAGTGTGACACTTTTAGTGACGTAGGACGTAACATTATAGAAACTGAGTGTGAGGGTCAGTTTGTAGCCTGACTTTCATACAGGAGGTCAGAGTTGATGTTCTGTCACAGACCAACTACTGATGTAGGTTTTTAATTAAAATCTTCACTTAAAATACAATAAAGTGGACACTTTGTCATCATCACCTTTATAAAATGAACATTTGATGCTTCATGCTGCTCTTGTAAACATGAACATAAAGTCGACCCAATGAAGCCGTCACATGTTTTTAAGTTATTATGTAAAATATGTTAACTTAGTAATAGTGAGCTGGGAGGAAGTTTGAGGTGATGGAGGAGAAATAATACTGACTATAAGGTGGACACAAGATGATAACTGAGGTAGAAAATGAGGAAGAACTAACCTGGTGACCAAACTGAGATCATTAAACTGTTCTCTTCTTGAAATGGTGATAAATGTGCTGCGTGCTGTTTCAATACTTACAAAGTTTATCTCTCTCTCTCTCTTTTTTTTTTTTTTTTTTTACAGTCCACTCACAAAGAAATTCCAACAATTCTCAAAACTATCAGGGCGTTCCGCTCCAGGCTCAACAACCACCTCAGAATCAAGGTAACCCAAACTCTGAGGTCATGTAGGAGCTTTAATATCACCAGATGATAACTGCGGGAGAAAATGTGATTCTGCTGCACAAAGTTTAATAGAATCCAACAGATTGTTGTTTTCTCACCAGAGCAGAAAATAAAATAGAACAATAAAAAAAACAATAAAAGGCACAAAGAAGTTCTAGTAGTGATTCTTCAGTACAAAGGAAGAAGAACCATCAGACAGAACTGCAGACTGATGACTTACAGTTTATCAAGATGGACGACTGACAGCTCATCAAAGTGAATCCAGCACATCATGATCGCCTCCTGGTGGCTGAATGTGATGTAGCTCATAAACACAACTCCTCCATGTTAGTAGAAGAACTAACAAGTCAAAGCACATGTCAAATACATTTTTACACAAGATGTTTTCTGATAATGAAGCTCATTTTCATCTTGCTGGTGATAATTTTGGCTTCATTTTTTCTCAGTAAAAGGAAGTTATGAGACAGGAATGTTTTGGGGTCAATCATGTAGTTAGTGGAAGAACTAAAACTTCACAAATTTAATACACTGTCCAAAAAAAAAGAAAGAAAGGAAAGAAAACTGTAAAATTTGAACTGAGACACATTGTTCTCTGGATCAAAACTAGAAGATATTTGACCTTTTTAAGAAGCCTGATGTGATTTATTAAAAAACACTTTGCTTTGAAATTGTGGGGATTCATTACCTGCATGTAAAACTGTTCTCACCTTGTTCTCTCACAGAGAAAAAACAGTGGACCAAAACATAAAGAAGAACAGATCCTGTTGAAGGTGGTTGTGGACCAGGGCAACTGAACAGGAACATCCATTGTTCCACCAAGAATTGAAGTAAAACACTCCAGTGAAAAATATATAAAAGCTCAGAAAACAGAATGTCCAAAGATTTTGTCAACCGCAAGTGTTCTCTCTCAGGTTTATCTTGCTATTAGCTCAGTGTAGTTAATCAGGCTGTAAGTGCTGCTGCTGCCTCTGAATGAAGCCGTAATGACGCCTCAGAGACATTTAACTTCACTATAACACCTGTTAATAGATTCACGTTAGCACAAACATTGAACACAGCAATGTTATCTGTAATAAGCACCTTTAAATAGAAGATAATGCATATATATCTATATATGTGATTTATAAAGGGTATATTGTGTATAAGTGTGTGTGTTTGTGTGTGCAATGTTTTAAAATTTGATGATTATTTTCTTACCTTTTGTGCACACGCACACTTTAACACACATTCCCATCACACACAAAAGCCCGATGTTAGTGGGTTTAAGTGTTAATGAGACCTCCGAGCTGGAGGAACCTCCAATGACACTTTATAAAGCTGAGTGGGAGCGTTACAGTTTCTCCAGATGTAAACAGAGTTTCTGAATATCATTCTAGAAACAAAAGTATTGAGAAGGGATGTCGTTTAGCTCAGTAGGTAGAGCAGCGTCCCATGTACAGAGGCTTTGTCCTCACTGCAGTGGACCCAGGTTTGACTCCCGGCCCGGGGCCCTTTGCTGCGTGTTACTCCCCCCCTCTCTCTCTCTCACCCTGTTTCCTGTCACCTTCTTCAGCTGTGCTATCAATAAAGCCATAAAGGCCAAAGAAATACTTTTAAAAAAATATTGATTATAATGTGCCTTAACACATGAATCCATCCATTGTTCCTGTCATGTATTTATTCATTCAGGGATTATAAACTGAATGTAGACTGATGCTAAATATGTGATACTCACCAGGTTCTATTGGAGTTTTGTTCTGCACTGCAAACAGTTTAAAAAAACCTATTTGTGAAAATTGCATGTCTGTCCGTCCTGGAAGAGGGATCCCTCCTCTGTGGCTCTTCCTGAGGTTTCTTCCATTGTTTTTTTTACCCTGTTAAAAGGTTTTTTTTCCATCAACATGTGAAGTTTTTCCTCACTCGAATCGAGGGTCTAAGGACAGAGGATGTTGTTCACTGTACAGATTGTAAAGCCCACTGAGGCAATGTGATTGTGATTTTGGGCTATATAAATAAAATTGATTTGATTTGATTTGATTTGAAAATGTTGTACATTAATTAATTTCTTTATATCGTCACTGGGATTTTTTTTTTAAATAAAAATATTGAACTGTACTTTTCTCTGAGCTGTTCTTTTAAAATTAATATCATTACAGTTATTTGCAACTGTGAGACCAAACAAAACACACTGACTACATTTCCTGCATCAAGTTACTGCTGGATGTTACTATGTTACTACAACCAGCTGTCTGATTAAAGGAGGAGAGTTTAGCTTCAGCAGCCTTTGCAGGAATATTTATACTGTCATGTGAGAGATCAGACAGAGATACAAACAGAACACAGACTTTGATGGCCAAGCTAGCTGTTTCCCCATTGTTCTAGTCTTTATGCTAAGCTAAGCTAACTCGGTGCTACATCCAGCTACATATTTAAGGGTACAGACATGAGAGAGGTATCAGGCTTCTCATCATTCTTGCCTCTTTTATCAGAAAAAAAAACTTTCCTTCAAGCATAGCCAGAGATTTTTAAAAAAACATTTAATTTTTTGCTTTTTTTAAAATCTTATCTTCTCTGACTTTCCAAATTGTTCTTCCGACTTGACATGTTTATCTTGTTCATGTGAATTTTCCCAGTTGATTAAACATTTTGTCCACAACTATTCCGACGCCCCATGAACGCACCATTTAATTCAATTTAAAAAAATGTATTTGTCACCAGTTGGCAATTAAAGGCACGAGAAGTAGTTCACAAACAAGTCAGCACATTTACTATTTGATGTGTAGATCATGATTAGCCTGCTTGTGCTAACTAGCTACCTTATGCTAGATTTTTAAAATACAAGATTACAGCACAGTTTTCAGGACAATTGATTCACTACAGAAAATACATTTTTACATGATAATCACTGAAACAAATCATTTACTGATTTAATGAATGGAGACTAAAGTCGTCTTAGCAGACCAAAGCTAACTGGCCTTTAGCTACAGTCTAGAATCTAAAATGGGTACAGCTGATCTGAGAGCAGCTCTTTAAACTGTCTGTAATGTTGCACTTGTGACTTTTATTTGAATAACTGGTGAAAGTCTGACTTTAGAAGACTTCTGATGAGACAGTTCTGCGATCATTAGTGTCACGTTTCATGTAAGAGATCCTGTTCTTCACAGAAGGACTTCTCACCTGCAGGTCGTTACACAGCGACGTTATGGACGGCATGTTTTTATGAAAATGACACTGCAGGTTACGTTGCACAACCAGGAGGGAGGACAAGTAGGGTAAAAGTTTGTGTTCCGGGAAACCTTGTTCATTTTTAACAGATTTATTTATTCATATTTGTGCAAAAATCTGCTGAATTCCTGTAAATCTCTGTAAATTTAAAGCTTTAATTTAAATTATGAATGTATATTGTAATGTGATACAATAAGAGGTTAGGGGTTAGGAGACTTTTATTTAGAATTGCTTTGTATTTATGATAAAGAATTAATTCTTTATTTTATCTTTGTTAATTTTCATATTAATTCTGTAAATATGGCTTAGATTATTGTATGTTTTTCTAAATCTCTCCTGTTTTTATGTTCGCTACATGAAATAAAGCACTCTCACTTTTTAAAAAAAAAATGCTTCTTTTATTCACACAATACTGGACTTAGACCTGAAACACATAAGGAGCTCCCCCTAGTGATTTAATTATAACACTGCAGTTATTTGTGATTCAATCCAGGATCAAGTAAAAGTTCATATTATAGCTTAAATATGTAAAATAAGAGCACTCAGAGCAGTAAACTGTTCCCTGACAGTGTTTAACCATCATATCTGATGTTTTTGGATTCATATTACGGCTGCATTTATGTGTATGCTGAAACTTTACATTAATTTGTGTTGCAAGTTGTTTTTTTGTGTCATTTTGTTTTATTTTATCCTGAGACAACATTTTACCAATGGTCTGGTAAAGTTTATACAGCAAAAAAATAAATTTTGGGTTGGTAAATATGATGTTTTTGTCGCTACAAATATGGCTGGAAATTTCTTGACATCTCATTAAAAACTAAAAAGTTAAAAATTAAAAAGTTTTGTTGCCACAAATATTGTTGGAAGTGTCCCTCTTCAAAAAGGAGATGATTAAGCGCCCTTCCGGAGGACAAACGTGGAGTAGTGTCCTTTGTACCTTAAGCAGAAAATAAATGACATGAAGGAAGAAGATGTTTCAATGAAATCAAGGTGTTCCACTCTTCCAATATTCTTCCAAACAACAATGTGCTCACTCTGTTAAGGTGCCTCAAAGTCAACAAAGTGAACAGTTTTCCCTATCCTGACCAAGCTCCTCAAAATATATGTGACATTGCAAATGACAACAGCAAGCAGAGCCCGGCTCAGGAAGCTATTTGTGGAAGACAGACTCCCAGATCTCATGCTGCTCTCCACTGAGAGATGCTGGTCACAGGTTTTGGCTCTAATGAGTCACATTTCTGTGAAACCGGACAAGAGCAGCCACATTATCAACCTGAGCAAACTCAAACACAAGTGTCCTCTGAAACCATGCTCAGGGTTCATCATATCAGTCTTTGAATATGCAGCACTGCCCTCCTGGACCACAGTATATTACAGTGCTATAGGCTGTACAGCAGCACAACAACAACTTTACAACTGAGCAGCATTCAGCTGAGATAACAACAGCGCTCTCTACAACACTGAGTGAAGCCTGACTGATAAAAGCTTCTCTTCTGTCAGTGAGCTGTAGTTCATCATCTGAACTGTGGGAGGCAGCAAAGTGTCGATCTAGTCCAAGAACACCATATGAAAGAGACAGGGTTGCCAGGTTTGCTCATTCTAAGCAATCTTTGGCTTGTTTCTCAAAATGAAGTTGCGACTTTGGTCTTTTTTCTGTGTTTCTGCTGTTGAAAACTAGTAATCCTATCTTGTCATGCTGTAGGAGTCATCTACAACCGCTCCAGCAAGTTGAATACTGCAACTCCTCATTAGTAATAATATATGAACTGATATCTGCTTGTGTTGTTGCTGCTGTAATTAAACTATTTGTAAGCAGGACAAACTTACCTTGTTGTGCTCAAGATGGAGGGCAACAGTTGTGCTTTTTACTTTCTGTTCCCAGCACTTTTTGTCTGCTAAATGTGAAGTGTGGCTGCTTTGAGGGAAAACAAATCTTAAAGCTTCATTCAGTGTCTGAGGGGATTTTTCCATGGTGGGAATTCAGTGCACATGACAGATTGTTAATGAGGACTCCAAAGAGAGTTTGTGAAATAGATAATGAATTATGACATGTACTTGTTTTTTTCAAGTGATATAAAAACTAACACTCCTTGTCTTTATGGCACACGGTTGTCTGTCCCTGATGTAACGTGATGAATAAGATCTGAATATGAATGCAGTTACGTTCAGAGCTGAACCAGGATATTTTTAGACATGTGTGTTTTTACAGGATCAATAATCACTTAGGAAATTATATCAGTGCAGCACACAGATGAAAACTGGACTCAAATTCCCACAGAAGATGGTAAGTAACAAATTCGACTGAAATGTAATAAACGTATTTCTTTGCTGAAAATAACTTTATGACATGAGTTACACTTTATAATAAGCAATATTAATAAACCATGAATTGATAGTTTACAAGTTAGTAATTTTACTAATGGCATCCAAATAATGCTTATAAATGATCTACAATATTTTTTTTACCATTTACAAAGTAACATCAATTGTTACTTTCCATAAAGAATTGCTAATAGTTTATAACACACACACAAAAAGGTATTTCAGCAATTATTTCTCACATTTTATATACAAAAGAAAAACATTGTATTACACAGCATATACTGAATACATTTTGTGGATACGTCACCAAAGAAGTTCTTTTATGGTCAATGTATTTCCATTTCCGCTCAAAATGTTCCTGACCGTGACCATATTAAATGTTTTACGAAGTTATTTCATTGCAAAGTTCAGCCCAGAAGTCCAAACATCGTAATGCAGTATATAACTGCAGGACATCGTTACAGTGGAATAAGATAATATTTGGTACACAGCATCAAGCATATTAACAATGTGTCCGCAATCTTTCTGTATGTTGAAACAAACGACTCATCAGATTTGAGAACCACAATGTTTGTGGTTGGTTCAGTGCATGCATCATTTTTTTTAAAACTATGTAGGCGTCCTGCATTACTGGCAAAGAGATACTTAAAGAAGATAAATGAAGAAATAAGAATATCAGCTTCTTTCCATTCATATTGGGCAGCACACAGGCTCTTCTTCTTCAGTATTGATCAGACGCTCTCTTAACATCAGCTCGAGCTGCAGGAAAACCAGAGCAGAGAAAGTCTGAAGTCAGTTTAAGAATTTAATTCCACCTTTTTTTCTGTTTTCAGTCTTGCATGACTTTGTTTCACTTCCTGCTTGCTGTGACAACCAGCTCTGCTCTGTTGGCCTTGTTCACCCTGTTAGCCACAAACTGAGGCCTTTGTCACATAGCGAGCTGTGTGGGTTAGCTGGCCTTATTTTAGGCTTGGTCAGGGAAGTCGGCTCAAAGGGGGTTGAAAGATTAAACATATTTAGGATGCAACACACACAATGTAAACAATTAAGCAAGTTCACGCATTTTTTCACGCATTCATCTTTTCCAGATTAGACTACTGCAACCCCCTTCTCTCCGGCATTAATCAAAAATCTCTCTCTGACCTCCAACTGGTTCAGAATTCAGCAGCTCGGCTTCTAACAGGTTTTAACAGACGTCAACACATCACACCAATTTTGGCTTCCCTCCATTGGCTCCTTGTCTGTTTTAGAATTGATTTTAAGATTTTACTGATCACTTTTAAAGCACGCTCATGTCTGGCTCTGATCTATATTACAGATACTTTAATTCCCTATGAGCCAGCTCGCAGCCTTAGATCCTCAGGCGGGGCCCTCCTAACCATTCCAAAGTCGAGATTAAAAACTAAAGGGGGCCGTGCCTTCGCCATAAGGGCCCCTCGACTTTAGAATGCCCTGCCTGAGGAGATAAGGCTCGCAGGATCGGTAAATTCTTTTAAATCACTTCTTAAAACTCACTTTTATATAGACTTGCCTTTATGTGATGTGGTCCTGTATGTTTATTTTTACTCCCACTGTCTTTGAGTCTGGTTTTTGTGTTATTTCATTTATTTTATTTATTATATTTCTGTCATTTCGCCTACTTTATTTTTATCTCTTTCATCTCACCCACTTTACCAATTTTTAATCATTATTTCTGTTATTTTAACCATTTCATGCGAGCAATTTTATCTTCCTTTGTAATTGTAAATTGTATTCTTGCTTTATCTGTCAAAGCACTTTGTAAACATTGTTTTTAAAAAGTGCTATAGAAATAAAATTTATTATCATTATTAGACCAAACTTGTTTTGAACAACGGAGCAAAAGGTGAGGAGAGAACCCTCCTCACAGGTGTGCTGCTGCTGCTGCACTCCGTGCAATTTTATCCCCTCCCCCCACTGCACCAGAGCTCGGATGACACTCAGGTGTGATTAGGTAGAGAGGGAGGAGGTTGCCAAGAGAAAAAACACAGAGAGGGGGAGACACAGCTGAACACACAGCAGAACACACCCTTAATGTGCCAGATCACAATGTTAAAAGACTGATAAAAACACATTAACTTAAACACATTAACTTCTGTTTTGTGCTATGCGTTTATAAGCACCAGAGGATTGTGGTCACTGTAAATCACAATGGGGCCACTATCACTGCCGACATAAACTTCATTACCTGTGCAAATATTCACGACATGAATCTGCCTCCCTGGTCAGGTTGCATTCTTTAGGCAAACCAGACACAGAGAAAAACGTCACCAACGCTTTCGCAACACTTGTTTCCATGAGCTTACACATGGGAATTAGGCAGATTGATCAAAATATCGATAGTATCGATAAAAAGGTGAGTATTGGTATCTGATTGATACGAGCATGATGAGACCAGAGCCCTCTCCCCCTCTCTGACTCCACTCACTCAGGTTCACTATGTCCCTCCCCCTCATGTCACCCGCATGACAGGTCAGCTGTGTCGTCGTTTTTTTCCTACTGTGAGCAGTCTGTGTAAAGGTAAAGAAGGTACAGCTAGACAATACAACAATATATAGTTAGTTAGCCAGAGATGATGCTACTAAAGCTACTGCTCGGCATTCTGCTCTTCATTGGGCTGGTGGGCGTTTGTGGAGGTCCAGGTGAGTGGAATCAGTATGGAAAAACTAAAATTAGTCAACTTGCTCCGTGTCTTGAATTGAATTGAATTTCCAGCTTTATTTTTAGGCAAACCAGGGAGAACCAGGGAAATGGACACAGTTATTACAGTTGGTGATAACCAGGGGGGGTCTGTGAGGTCGCAAGCTAGCTGGAACAATACCAGTTTGTGTTACTTTCGGTTTTGGTGGGTATAAAATAATGTAATCGTGCGGCTCCTCTAGACTTTCCTGGTGTTATTCAACCCAATGACTAAAGTTATGACAGTCAACAGAGTCATTTCTCTTCTTTCACAATGTTAGAATGGGAAAAGTCTTTGTGACAATGTAATTACATGGTTTGGCCACTAGGAGACAGGTGCTCCTCCTGGTGGTATGACTGCTACCTGGCACATAAAACTGCAAAAGCAAGCTACATTTTGAAAGTATCCAACTTACGCCATTGTTTACACATCATGTGTAATATTTGAATGTGAGGCATCATTATTTGATTTCATTTCGTAAGCTACATGTTTATATAGACAGTTTTAAATGCCACTCAGGACCCTCAGGTTATTTGTTTCATTTCACTGATGGATTAATAGGTTATGTTTCTTAATGATTCCAGAACAGCTTGTGTGTAAAGCTGAGGAGAAGTTACTGGAGGCTAAATGTGCTTTTGTTTTTCTACAACAATAGATTCTAAAACACAGCGACCAGCGTCCGGTGTTATGTGTATTTTGTTTGACACAATCCAAAGACTCTAATCCAAAAATATCTGTTTTTATGTCTTTGTGTTACTGTTCATTGCACAGGAACTGTTTAAAAACATTCTATATGTCACTATCATCACTATCATTTCACTGTCGATTACAATTATCTGCAGTCAGTCATAACTTTGAGAACAAACTAAGCTCATAAAACTGTTCTTTTCCCTGGAAGATGGAATGAATGTGCTGCTTCTTTTTAATACTATACATTTTTTCTTTTTCAACAGTCCATCCAGAAGAAAGAAACAACCTCTCCCGTGATCCACTTAAGCCAAACAGTAAGTTAAAAATCGCTTCTTAATACAGCCCACCAATCATCGGGTGAGATGAAGACTGTGCAGCTGTTGCCAGCCACTGATTTTTACATAATAACTAAAACACTGGATTCTAAAACACAGCGACCAGTGTCTTGGGTTATGAGTTTTTGTTGTAGATGACCGAAAGGCTCAATGCAATCAAAATATTTTGTTTCTGTTTGTCTTCAACAGTGTTGCAGTGCCCAAACACCATTGAAGGCAAAGATGGTGCCACAGTGATTCTCCCATGTTCAACAAAGAACAAGATGGATATCAGCCATGAACACGTTGAGTGGTCAATTGAGGATCCAACTACAGGGGACTATAAAGATGTCCATCTGTATTTTCAGGGTGAAGATATCCTTCACCAACAGAGAGATGACTTCAAAGACCGAACATCTCTTTTCAAGGAGGAACTGTCCTCAGGGAACTGTTCTCTGAGTCTGCTTGTAACCACATCTCATGATGGTTCATACTACGGTTGTGTTCCAGGGCATCTCTGCTGTACTGTAAACCTCAAAGGTACGTTCTAAAACTCACTATTTTATTATCAGGAGGTTTGTAACCGAATTGTACACAAGACACTTCACAGGTAATAAACAGCTTTCTTACAGTATTTTTGGCAGTTATGTGACATTAAATCAGATGTCTAGATGATGTGCACAAAAATTGTGTTTGAATACCATTTCATTATTGATTGTAATCACCTTATCTGAAGTCAGTCACAACTTGGAGAACAAACTGAGCTCATAAAACTGTTATTTTCATAATATGTAATAAATGTGCTGCTTACTTGTTAATACTTAAAAAGGTTTCTCTTTTTTAACAGTCCTTCTAGGAGAAGAAGATGACACCTCTCAGATCCTTCAGAATGTTTCTGTTAACCGAAACAGTAAGTTGAACTTGCTTCATAATTCAGTCTCCAGATCATCTTCACACCTTCAGTGAGGTGAACAGTGTGCAGCTGTTGCCAGCCACTGATTTTTATAGTACAGATGTTAAAGGAACTAACACTAACATCTCTACTTCATTTTTTCAGATGGCATAGACAGACAGGACAAGGATACTGATGGTGTTGTTGGTGTTTTTTTTGGTGGTCTTGTTGTTGGTGCTCTTATAACTTTGCTGGTCTACATTTGCCCTAAGATCCGTAATCTATGTAAGTCAAACTTCTCTAAACTTTATCATTATTGACACATTTCCTGTTAAACAGACGTTCAAGTTGAAAAGTTGTTTCACTCGCCCTGTTGTTGGTTTAAATGTTGCTGCTCCTCTGAGCTCAGTCAGCATCACTGACAGTTAACATCCTCTGTCAGTCAATGTGACTCTTTTAGTGACGTAGGACGTAACATTATAGAAATTAAGTGGGAGGGTCAGTTTGTAGCCTGACTTTCATACAGGAGGTCAGCGAATGAAGTGGACACTTTGTCATCTTCACTTTGTCAAAATTAACCTTTGATGCCTCATGCTGCTCTTGTAAACATGAACATAAAGTCGACTCAATGAAGCCGTCACATGTTTTTAAGTTTTCCCTGTGAAATATGATTACTTAGTAATAGTGAAGTGATGTAGGAGCTATAATACTGACTATAAGGTGGACACAAGATGATAACTGGGGTAGAAAATGAGGAAGAACTAACCAGGCGACCAAACTGAGTTCATTAAACTGTTCTCTTCTTGAAATGGTGATAAATGTGCTGCGTGCTGTTTGAATACTTACAAAGTTTCTCTCTTTTTAAAGTTGTAACTTGTTTTATTACAGTCTGCTCACCAAGAAAGCCCAACAACTCATAAATCTATTACGCTCCAGGCTCAGCAACCACCTCAAGATGAAGGTAACCCAAACTCTGAGGTCATGTAGGAGCTTTAATATCACCAGATGATAACTGGGGTAGAAAATGTGATTCTACTGCACAAAGTGTAATAGAATCCAACAGATTGTTGTTTTCTCACCAGTGTAGAAAATTACACGTTAAAACAATAAAGGCACAAAGAAGTTATAGTAGTGATTCTTCAGTACAAAGGAAGAAGAACCATCAGACAGAACTGCAGACTGATGACTTACAGTTTATCAAGATGGACGACTGACAGCTCATCAAAGTGAATCCAGCACATCATGATCGCCTCCTGGTGGCTGAATGTGATGTAGCTCATAAACACAACTCCTCCATGTTAGATGAGACAAACAAAAATACTCAAAATACACATTTTAGTACAGTGGAAGGAAGTTATTTATATTGTAATAACAGACCATTCTACGTGCATTTTAACTATTTGCTCTCATATTAAATGTCTCATAAATAGGATATTTAATGTTTTGGGGTAAATTATGTACTTAAATTATGTACTAAAACTTTCACGAATTTGTTGCACATACACATCAAGACTAAAATATATTTTAAATTTTTAAGAAGGCTGATTTGTGATTTATTAAAAAACACTGTTTTGAAATTGTGGGGATGTTTGCATGTAAAACTGCTCTAACCTTATCTTCTTACAGACTTAACCACTGGACCAAAACCCAAATGAAGAACAGGGCATTCTATCTTATGGCAACTGAAGCAGGAACATCTGTCCCTCCGCTGAGATTTGAAGTAAAACACTCCAGTGAAAAATATACAACACCTCAGCTGTATGGAGAAAAGAGAAGGAGTTAAATAAAAATAAAAATAAAAAAAAACTGTTGCTATAATGACCCAAATGACGAACAGAAAGATGCTTAAGAATGAGGACCAGGTCGATCCAGCTGATGGCAACGAACCGACAGCTGGCAACTGAAGCAGGAACATCCACCGTTACACTGAGAATTGAAGTCAAACAGCTCAGATGTCTGAAGAAAAGAGAACGGGTTCGAGGCACTCCACAGATGAAGTTTAGTATCATTTTATCCAAAGATTTAGTTTGCTCTCAGGTTTAACTTGCTATTAGCTTAATGAGTTAGTCAGACTTTAAGTTTTATACATTTATAAACATTGCCTGTCTGACTCTCCATGTAAAAGTAAACTGACCCTGCATACGGAAATTTTGACTACAAAGAAAATTGCTGAAGTGGCCAAATGAAACCAGATTGTAGAAATTAAATGTGGGGGGCGTCATCAAACCTAATATACTATAATGACGCCTCAGAGACATTTAACTTCACAGCACATATTTTGTAATAGATTCACGTTATCACAAACAGTCAAAGCAGCGATGTTATCTGAACTATTCAATAAGCACCTTTTAATCGAAGAGAATATATATATATGTGAATTATGAAGGGTATATTGTGTGTGTGTGTATGTGTGTCTCTGTGTGTGTAAACTGTTTTATAAATGTAATGATTATTATTTTTTTACCTTTGTGCACACGCTCAGTTTAAGTCTGGACGCTACGCACTGTTTTATAATGCAGCTTTTTTATTATTTGTAGCGTTATCACCCAGGTTTAATGTTTTTAGGTCAAAAGCTGAGCCGATGTGATTAAAAAATCTGGTTTACTGCAAAGTCCACTGACCTGTGGAACACAGTGTACAAATTCCCATTGCACACAAAATCGCGATTTTAGTGGGTTTAAGTGTTAATGAGACCTCCGAGCTGGAGGACCCTCCAGTGACACTTTATAAAGCTGAGTGGAATCGTTACAGTTTCTAAGTCAGTTAGGCCAAAAATGAACAAGAATTAGTGACAAACACTGCCAACGTTGTTCAACAGAATCATCAGTGTGAAAATAGAAACTACATGTGTCCATTAGTTGAACAAGATGGTGAGTTCTTCTTCCAACAGGCAGCTTCACACTGCAGATTTAGACTTTACCAAAGCAGAAACCAACTCTGAAGTGTTTCAGTGTTGATACATAAACTCAAATACTCCAACATCACGACACATAATCTGAGTTCACATTGATCAACATGTTTCTGTATCATCGTTTACACAAATCTCCAGACGTAAACTGAGTTTCTGATCATCTTCACTCTGGTAGAAGTTTACCAACAGCTGAAACATTAACATGAGCACTGAAAGCCAAAAAGCAGAGAACTAGCTTTGTTTTAAGAAATATGTGTGTACGTGCCATTGTTCTAGAAACAAAAGTATTGATTATAATGTGCCTTAACATATGAATCCATCCATTGTGCCTGTCATGTATTCATTCATTCAGGGATTGTAAACTGAATGTAGACTGGTGCTAAATATGTGATACTAATCAGGTTATATTGGAGTTTATGTTCTGCACTGAAAACAGTTTAATAAACTTTTTGGTTTTTACCGTGGCTGCGAATTAAAAAAAAACTGTTGAACATGAATTAATTGAATTATGAATGGATACAAAAAAAATGTGTACATTAATTCATTTTGTTTTAATTTTTTTAATTAAATATATTGAACAGTATTTATCTCTGTGTTTTCTTTTAAAGATTATTATTACTACAGTTATTTGCAACTCTGAGACCAAACAAAACACACTGACCGCATTTCCTTCATCAAGTCATGTTACTATGTTACCACGACCAGCTGTCAGATTAAAGGAGGAGAGTTTAGCTCTACGCTTCTGCAGGAATATTTATAATGTCATGTGAGAGATCAGACGGAGATACAAACACTTTGACAGACTTTGATGGCCAAGCTAGCTGTTTCTCCATTTTTTCTAGTCTTTCTGCTAAGCTAAGCTAACTTGGTGCTACATCCAACTACATGTTTAAGGGTACAGGCATGAGAGAGGTATCAGGCTTCTCATTTTTTTCTTCCCTCTTTTGTCAGAAAAAAAGACAAACTTTTCCTACAAGCATAGCAAGACATTTTTTAAAAAACATGTAATTGTTTGCTTTTTTAAAATCTTATTTCCGCTTGACTTTCCAAATTGTTCTTCCAACTTGACATGTTTAACTTGTTCATTGGAATTTTCCCAGTTGGTTAAACATTTTGACGCCAATTATTCCGACACACCATGAACGCACCATTTAATTCAATTCAATATCTTTATTTGTCCCCCGTTGGCAATTGAAGGCAGGTGAAGTAGTTCACAAACACAAACAAGTTTGCACGTTTAGTATTTGATGTGTAGCTCATGATTAGCCAGCTTGTGCTAACTAGCTACCTTATGCTAGATTTCTAAATACAAGATTACAGCACAGTTTTCAGGACAATTAATTCATTACAGAAAATACTTTTTTACATGATAATCACTGAAACCAAAGTCCTTCTAGGCAAGTCATGCCACTCGGCGGCCATCTTGGCGACGCCTCGAAAAGCCCAAAGAGACCAGACCCCTATCTAAATGAATGGAGGCATGGTCAAATCCACCCTTTAACGTGATAGCAGGACGGAAAAAACATACAGACATGCTCGCCAGTGAAATAAGATACACATAAAAACCAAAAAACATCGACTTTACCGTAGAAATGATGTTTAAAACGCTCTTTTCCTACAGGGAGAACTCCACTGCGCATGCGTGCGGATTTACGACACCGACGTCCATCGTACGGCTGAATCTGTGCCGGCTGTTGTGCTCTGGGGCTGTGTCCGAAATCCCCCACTCATTCCCTACTCTGTAGTCACTACATAGTGAGTCCAACATAGTGCATTATATAGTGAGCTCAACGGCAAAAAGAAAAACGGACTTTCGGACACTACTCCGATGCCGTTATTGACTCTACCAGAGACGTTCTTGCTGTCGTAAAAACTACTTGTGCGCATGCGCTGGTGAAACAACATGATTGGCTATAATTTTCCCGGTTCGGCTGTGACAACGCAGGTGATTGGCTGTTGGTGAAAGGGGCGGGATATGCGCCATCTTTGGCGTCGCAGATTTCCCCATTCAAAATGATCAGAGTGATCTGTCTCTACAATAGTAGAACGTCTCTGCTGAAACTCATCATTTACTGATTTAATGAATGCAGACTAAGGCCCCGTCCAGACGACAACGTTTTTTTCGAAAACTCACACGTATTGCATCGTTTTGGCCGATCGTCCATACGGATCCTGAAAACGCACTTTTTTGAAAACGGGTCTCAGGGTGGAGAAATCCAAAAACGCAGCCCTCCCGTTTTCATGTGGACGGCGAATCCGCATACTTTCCAAAACGATGACGCGATCGCCCCACCCCGCAACGTCCCATAACAACAACAACAACAACAATGGCGGCCTACATGCTCGTGTTCGTGCCGCAGAAGATATTGAGCCTTTCTTGCAACTTACTCTCCTTGTAGTTGAGTGTGAGTCACAGCAGCAGTTCGACCTCATTACCGGTCCACACAAACGAGTCTGGTTTCCTTGCACTCGCCATTTTCATCATCTTCTTGTTGTGTTCGGTTTCACGGTCTACTGTCCGTTTGTTTACAGCGCACAAGCTTTATGCGCATGCTCCGTGTCTTCTTCTCAGTTTTTGGTGAATGTCAAGCGCCACCTAGAGGCCTGGAATATGAACCATAGCGTTTTCGGCCGTTTTCAGTGGATCCGTATGGACGCAAATATTCTTAAAACGATGACGAGGAAGACGGAGAAAAAAAAGATAGTTTTCGCCCGTCTGGACAGCCCCTAAAGTCGTCTTAGCAGACCAAAGCTAACTGGCCTTTAGCTACAATCTAGAATCTAAAATGGGTACGGCTGATCTGAGAGCAGCTCTTTAAACTGTCTGTAATGTTGCACTTGTGTCTTTTATTTGAATTACTGGTGAAAGTCTGACTTTAGAAGACTTCTGATGAGACAGTTCTGTGATCATTAGCATCACACTTGATGTAAGAGATCCTGTCCTTTACAGAAGGACTTCACACCTGCAGGTCGTTACACAGCGACTTCATGGACGGCATGTTTTTATGAAAATGACACTGCAGGTTACGTTGCACAACCAGGAAGGAGGATAAAAGTTTGTGTTCCGGGAAACATTTTAAATTTTTAACAGATTTATTTATTCATGTTTGTGCAAATATCTGAATTTCTGTAAAACTCTTCATGTGTTGACCACATGAGCTTTTATTTAAATTGTGAATGTATATTGTGATGTGATAAAATAAGAGGTTAGGGGTTAGGAAACTTTTATTTACAATTGCTTTGTATTTATGATAAAGTATGAATTCTTTATTTAATCTTTTCTTGTAAACATGGCTTAGATTATTGTATGCTTTTCTAAATCGCTCCTGTTTTCATGTTAACTACATGAAATAAAGCACTCTCACTTTTTAAAAATGCTCACTTTATTCACACAATACTGGACTTAGACCTGAAACCGATACAGAGCTCCCCCTAGTGATTTAATTATAACACTGCAGTTATTTGTGATTCAAACCATTCAAAGTAAAAGTTCATATTATAGCTTAAATATGAAAATAAGAGCCCTCAGAGCAGCAAACCGTTCCCTGACAGTGTTTTTGGATTAATATTATGGCTGCATTTATGTGTATGTTGAAACTTTACATTAATTTGTGTTGCAAGTTGTTTTATGTGTACATTTTTTTATTTTATCATAAGACAACATTCTGCTTATGGTCTGGTAAAGTTTATATGGAGTTTATTGGGGTATCTAAATATAATATATTTGCCCCCACAAACACAGCTGGAAATTTCTTGATGTCTCATTAAAAACACCCAGGTTTGTTGCCACAAATATTGTTAGAAGTGTCCCTCTCCAAAAGGCACATGATGAAGTGCCCTTCCGGAGGACAAAACGGACCACAGTATAGTACAGTGCTATAGGCTATGCTGCAAAACAACAACAACTTTACAACCGAGCAGCATTCAGCTGAGATAACAACAGCGCTCTTTTCAACACTGAGTGAAGCCTGACTGATAAAAGCTTCTCTTCTGTCAGTGAGCTGTAGTTCAACGTCTGAACTGTGGGAGGCAGCAAAGTGTCGATCTAGTCCAGGAACACCAGATGAAAAGCCAGAGTTGCCAAGTTTGCTAAATGTGAGGTGTGGCTGCTTAGGGGGAAACAAAACAGCTTCACTCAGTGCCTGAGGGGATTCTTCCATTCTGGGAATTCAGTGCACGTGACAGATGATGAGGTGATAATGAGATCATAGATCGGTAATGATAATAATGATAATGAGGACTCCAAAGAGAGTTTGTGAAATAGATACTGAATTGTGACATGTACTTGTTTTTTAAATTGATATAAAAACATACATTTGTCTTTATGGCACACGGTTGCCTGTCCCTGATGTAGTGATGAATAATATCTGAATATGAATGCAGTTACGTTCAGAGCTGAACCAGGATATTTTTAGACATGTGTGTTTTAACAGGATCAATAATCACTTAGGAAATAATATCAGTGCAGCACACAGATGAAAACTGGACACAAGTTCCCACAGAAAGTGGTAAGTAACAAATTTGACTGAAAATAAACATATTTCTTTGCTGAAAAGAACTTAATGACATGAGTTACACTTTATAATAAGCAACATTAATAAACATGAATTGATAGTTTACAAGTTAGTAATTTTACTAATGGCGTCCAAATAATGTTTATAAATGAACTACACAATATCTTTTTTACCATTTACAAAGTAACATCTATTGTGACTTTCCATAAAGAAAGACACACACAACAGTATTTCAGTAATTATTTCATTTTTATTTTAGTATTTCATTAACATTTTTACTGTTTGCCTGCTTGTTTTATGTTAATGTTTGTTTGTTGTTAAATCATTTGTTGTTCAATGAAAAAAAACAGTCTATTGATCCCTTTAATTTGATAACAGTAAGAAAGAATCTCAGGTTACATTTGATTATGATAAATACTCATTAAAATATATAACTTTTTTCATAATTTAATGAATAATCAAGGTACATCCATTATGGTTTCTTGTCCCTCTTTGGACACTGTATTAAACAGTTCTTAAACTCTTCTTTCATTCTTTTCCTTCACTGGGCGCCGGATGGTTTCAGTCTTTTGGACCTTGTGGTTCGAGAAGCCAGCTTGGGGAGACAGTAAGACTGGACAGGAAGCATCACGGTGACGGCAGTGTCAAAATGTTGGAGAGTAACTCCGCCCATTGAGGTCTGCCGTCAGGGATACTTGTTGGGGTAGTAGTAAGGTAAAGAAGGTAAAGCGATACATTAACATAATTATTTAGCACAGGTGATGACAGGACTCGTCATTCTGCTCTTCATTGAGCTGGTGGACGTATGTGGAGACTCAGGTGAGCGGAATCAAACTATTATAAGTGGATATTACTTTGTAGCTTAGGTGTAATAACAACAAATGTATAAATAGAAAGTATACCTGCGCCAAATCAAACCACAGCATAATGTTGACCTGCATGTAGAATAAATACGTGAGAATACCGTCATTATCTTTATTATTTGTCTTATTTTCAAAGGAAAATAAAGTACGTTATGACGCAGCAGCTTCCGGGTTGATTTATCCTGCTGGCCATGAGCCAACAAAGTCAGATAACTCTCCGTCTCCGTGTCTTGAGTTGAATTTCCAGCATTATTTTAAGGCAAACAAGAGAAGAACCGATATGGACACAGTAAATAGTGTTGGTGGTAACCTGGAGGGTCTGTGAGCCGACTAATGAGGAAGTTAGCCGCAAGCTAGCTGGACCAAGAAGATTTGGTTTACTTCCATTTTTGTGTTAACATTATACCTTGAGGACAGTGAGATGCATTTCTCGGCTTTCTGGTGAACAAGCTATACAGGTTATACAAGTCTTTGTATCACAGGTTGATCTGATCTTGGCGCTTCCCCCATTTTGTTCGGGCTGAATGTCAACACACTCTGCAGACTGTTTGACCAACAGGCTGTATGACAGTGTACAGTCTTCACATCCCCTGACTTCAGCTTAATAACGATGTATGCAGCTGAGAACGATGAAAAAATTCCAATCATGGCCACTTTTCAAATGTAATATTTTCCCACTTTTTAACCCTTGCAGTGTTTCTGTGGCTTTCTCCTTGTCTGTCTCTCTGTTTCTCACCTCTGCTGCATGTCTCTGTTAACATGAATGAATGAATTGAATGAATAAACATGAATGAATTTAATGAAAACTAACCATCTCTCTATTATCATCCAAACTTTCCTTTTAGTGTGAATCAATGAATTGAATTAAATGTAGGTGTACTATTTCTATTTCTATTTCTCTACTATCGGACAATTGTTCTGCAAGGCCTTCATCAGGATCCTGCACAGCTGAGAGGGGGGAGGGGGGCAGAAAGAGAGAGTGAGTTGTGGCTAACACTCCAAAATCGAAAAGATATTTTACATGAGAAGTTGGATTTTCTAATTGTACATGAGAAAATTGATTTTCTCATACAAAAATGTTATATATTATATATTTAATTTGTGTATCACTAGATGAAACAACTATCAACGTCCTGCAGAGCCACTGCATCAGGGTCATGACATGAAATGTGACTATTATTGTTGTAAGGTCTGGCTCAGATTAAACCCTTTATAAAACATGAATGAATACAGCAAAACAAAGACATTTAACCCTGTTGGCTCTATTGAATGTTCTTCTATTTTCCTCTCGCCTGGTCTCTTTGTGTATGAATTCTTATAAATTCTCAAAGTGTGAGGTACAATCAAATGTTTTACATATCTTTTTTTTTTTAAAACAACCTGCGATTTAAGATTATGGATGCTGTGTTGTCCAGTGGCGGTTCTAGACCAATTTTAATAGGGGGGCCAGGTTGGGGCCGGCTTTTTTGTAAGGTAGATAAAAGGATAATTCCCTCATTCAGACAAAACAGTGTTTACAAATTCAGCAATTTTGATTGGGTAGTAAACTGCTGAGACACTTTATTTCTGCCTTTCCCTTCAAAACAAAATCATGGCAAGAAATCTGTCATTGTGTTATTAATGCAGACTCCCTGTCAGGGGGGCCACAGGGGGGTCCAGACTCGGAGTTACGGGGGCACTGGCCCCTGTTGGCCCCCCCGCAGAACCGCCCCTGGTGTTGTCATATGAAAAATTTAAATGACCAAATATAAAATTGATATGACCAAATATAGAAGGGAAAATAAAAAAATTGAAAAATAATTTCACACATATGGTAAACACAGAAAATTATTATGCAGTTGTTTTTAAATGTTATATAGCTGTTCTTTAAGGTCTTGGGGATTAGGGGAAAAGTAATCAAGGCTCCTTCATCTCAGGCCCATTTACTGGTCTCAACTTGTATTAAATGGTAATTTACACATTATTTATTAGGATTTATGCGAGATTTCGTGATAAATGGTTTTCACACATACTGTGTAGCCTGCAGTTTAATTTTACAGCTGGTACACACGTTTGTTTTCACTCTGGTCCAAATGCAGCACCATTGACGGAGCGTCATGTTTCCATGACCACTGACAGGGAAATGACGTGCGGTACGTAGTGTCACTTTACTTTTAAATAGTAATTAGTTATAGTTACTTCTCCCAAAAAGTGAGTTAGTAACGTAATTACTCCAATATAAAAATAAATAAGGGACAACCGTCCCGTCCCCCCCGGACGGCTTGGTAACTTTTTTTTTTGGCCCTTTTTGTGTGTGAAACGATTTCCAAATAATTTGACTCGAATGTGAATTTAGTTTGATGCATGTTTTTGAGTGATACGAATACATAGAAAAAAATATTATTCAACAATTCATTTTTTTGTGCTAAATAAAAGATATTTTTAACAGAAATCTGTCCTGCTTAACTTGACAGAAGGAAATAAATATTCATTTATTTAACAGAACTGTCCTGCTTAACTGAAAACAGTATAAAATTACAGAAAACAATAGAAAGTTGTTACTTTCTTACTGATATATAGTTCATGTGTAGTATATCAACTGCCTGTGCAGTACAAATTATGCACATCACATCCATCTATGGACTGTTTGAACTGACATGTGTAAGGTTGTATATATGTATGTATAGTATAGTGTGTATTCTTTATCTATTTTTCATCTATGTATTACTTTTATGTATTATTTATCTATGTTATGTATTCATCTATCAATTGTGTGTATTTTTTGGCCACAAAATACTGACATTTATTGGACTTTAAAAACATTCTTATTTTTTCTACATACCATATGTGCCTCTGGTGTTGCCTGGTGGACAACAAACCAGTCAGGGGTCCACCTGGTTGTCCCTCACGTGTAGACCACTAGATGCATGCTGTTTCACGTCAAACAGTTCACCATGGGCCACAGAAAACGTGTGCCAGCAGACATTATCTATACTTTTTCCAGCCACGTTTTCTTTTTCCCATTCGAGTCTGTATTTTTGCAGCCTTTTCTTTTTTTATCGGGGGAGTACCGTTACTGCTCATGGTGGAAGGCGTACCGTCTGCAGTGTCTTGTGAACCTGTGTCGTTATGAGCCATGCTGGATTGTTTTGCCAGTTGCCTCAGTCTCTTGTCTTCCGGTATCTTCTTGTAAGCGACAGTACCTCGACCAATGAGAAGAGCCGGATTCTGCATTGTTATTCTCGTGTGTGAGTGTGCTGTCAGCTCATTGGTCACAGAGCAGGAGAGGGCTGGCAGTAAGATTACCGTATAAAACGCCATGTCATTCATTGATTCCATTGAAATTTTAAAGACCATTTTGATACTCACGGAAATACGGGACAAAGTGCGTCCCTTTTAAGCTCAATACGGGATGAGTAACTTTGTTTCTAAAGCGGCACGGTGCTAGGTGGAGTTATGTCAATCAGCCGAGTCATTTCACGGCTGTTGTGACGCTCAAAAAGAGCTTTAAAGATTATTATTTTACAATGTTAGAAAATGGGACGATGTAGTTTCACATTTTGGCCACTAGGAGAGATGGCATCAAGATTCAAAAGTTTATTTATCACATGCAAATATACAAGTAGAGCAGCGGTGAAATGAAATTGCAGCCACTCCGTATACTGTGCATAGAAATAGTGCAACCAGAAAACAAAATTTGAATAGAAAATAAACTGGAAAAGAGAATAAATTAATAGACTTAAATGTAAATAGAAAAAACAGGGTGTGTATACATGTGTGTGATATATGAAGTGTGCTGAGTGTGTGTTGTCTTTGTTAATGAGAGTCTTTGTCTGAATGGCCTGAAGGGGAGAAGCTCTTCCTCAGACGCTCAGTCCTGGTCATGACACTGTGTAGGTGCTTGCAAGAAGGCAGCTTCACAAACAGTTCATGGTTAAGATGGTGAATGTCCATCATAAACCTGGTCGCTCCGGACCCACAACCGCCTGGTGTGAATGTCCTGAAGGCAGAGCGATGCAGTTCTAGTGATGCACTCAGCACATCTGATCACTCTGTGGAGAGATTTACAGTCCTGGAAGCTGCAATAGATCCTGGTGCTCCTCCTGAGGGCTTGACGGCTACCTGGCATATAAAACTAAAGCTGCAAACGCAAGCTACATTTAAAAGTATCCACCTCATTATGTGTAATATTTTAATGTGAAGCATTATTATTATGTTCTCTTTGTAAGCTACATGCTTACAGAGACAGTTTTAAATGCCCCTCAGGACCCTCAGGTTACTGGTTTCACTTCACTGATGAGTCGAGTAAATGTTTATTTATTCATGATTCCAGAACAGCTTGTGTATAAAGCTGAGGAGAAGTTACTGGAGGCTAAATAATGAATGAATGAAATTTATTTATATAGTCCCAAATCACAATCACATTGCCTCAATGGGCTTTACAATCTGTACAGCGAACAGCATCCTCTGTCCTCAGACCCTCGATTCGAGTGAGGAAAAACTTCACATGTTGATGGAAAAAAAACCTTTTAACAGGGTAAAAAAAAACAATGGAAGAAACCTCAGGAAGAGCCACAGAGGAGGGATCCCTCTTCCAGGACGGACAGACATGCAATAGATGTTGCGTGTACAGAAAAGAGCAACAAATCACAGTTTACAATTTACACCAACAGAAAATCTGATACAAGTTATGTAAAGTTAGTGGATCCAGGACACAACCGAGCAGGACGAGGCATCACCAAGTAAACTTTTGTTTTACTACAAACACTGGATTCTAAAACACAGCGACCAGCGTCTTGTGTTGTGTGTATTTTTCCAAAGGGTCAATGCAATCAAAATCTGTGTTTTTATGTCTGTGTCACCTGTTTGTTGCACAAAACCGTGTAAAACCTTTGAATATGTTAACTATGAATCATCTTATCTGCAGTCAGTCACAACTTGGAGAACAAACTGAGCTCATGTTCTAACTCTTCTTTTCCCTGAAATAGATGTAATAAATGTGCTGCTTGCTTCTTAATACCTAAAAAAGTTTCCCTTTTTTTTCACAGTCCATCCAGAGGAAAATACACATCACCATGATCCATTTAAGCCAAACAGTAAGTTGAATTTGCTTCTTAATACAGCTCCAGATTATCATTGTGAGGTGAAGACTGTGCAGCTGTTGCCAGCTACTGATTTTTATAGTACATAATAACTCAAACACTGGATTCTAAAACACTGGCGATCAGCATCTGTGTTGTGTATTTTGTTGTAGACAATCCAACGGCTCGATGTAATCATAATATTTTGTTTCTGTTTGTCTTCAACAGTGTTGCAGTGCCAAAATACAACCATTGAAGGAAAAGCTGGTGACACAGTGATTCTCCCATGTTCAACAAAGAACAAGATGAATATCAGCCTTGAAGAAGTTAAGTGGACATTTATGGATCCAACTACAGGGAAAAAGACTGTCCATCTGTATTTTCAGGGTAAAGATGACCTTCACAAACAGAGAGACGACTTCAAAAACCGAACATCTCTTTTCCAGAAAGAACTGTCCTCAGGGAACTGTTCTGCTAGTAAACACATCTCATAGTGGCAAATACCAATGCCATGTTGGAGGGCTTCTCTGCTGTACTGTAACACTCAAAGGTACGTACTAATACTATTTTATTATAATGAGGTTTGTAACCAAACTGTGCACAAGATGCTTCACAGGTACTAAACAGCTTTCTTACAGTTGTTTGATGCAGTGATGTGACATTAAATCAGATGTCTAGATAATGTGTGCACAAATTGTGTTTGACTATCATTTCATTGTTAATTACAATCACCTGCAGTCAGTCACAACTTGGAGAACAAACTGAGCTCATAAAACTGTTATTTTCCCTGAATAACCAGATGTGATAAATGTGCTGCTTGCTTGTTAAAACTTAAAAGAGTTTCTCTTTTTTAACAGTCCTTCCAAAAGGAAAGAACAACACCTCTCAGAAGTATCAGGATGTTACTGTGTCTCCAGATGACCCTAACAGTAAGTTGAACTTGCTTCATAATAGGAAGCCGCTGATTTTTATAGTACAGATGTTAAAGGAAGTCTTGTTATTAAAATGGCCCCGACAACAACAACAGGGTCATATTTGGCACCATTGTGTCAGTGAATCAGTTTGAGCACACCTGCAGCACAGTTCACCTTAACATGTGCAGCTGTACGCATGAAAAGTGATGTTTGCTTTTGTTTCCCGTCCTCTCCACATGGTGAACTGAGAAATGTTGATTAGAAATCTGAGGCAAAGCACTGACACTAAAACTCTCCTACATTCTTTCAGATGATACAGATGGACCAACTCAGAATAACTGGATTATTGGTGTTGTTGCTGTTGTTGTTGTTGCTGTTTTCACCACTTTGGGGGTCTACCTTTACCGTAAGCATCATAAGTCAAACGTCTCTAAATTATTTTATCATTATTGACACATTTCCTGTTAAACAGACACTCAAGTTGTAAAGTTGCTTCACTCGCCCTGTTGTTGGTTTAAATGTTGCTGCTCCTCTGAGCTCAGTCAGTATCACTGATAGTTAACATCCACTGTCAGTCAGTGTGACTCTTTTAGTGACGTAGGACGTAACATTATAGAAATTAAGTGGGAGGGTCAACTTGTAGCCTGACTTTCATACAGGAGGTCAGAGTTGATGTCCTGTCACAGACAAACTACTGATGTAGGTTTTTAATTAAAATATTCACTTAAAATACAATAAAGTGAACACTTTGTTGCATGTGAAGGTGCATGGATAACAGACTGAGGTGTGTCACACACCAAACAAGCACATAAACATCCGTGCCCCCAGGGGGGGCTGTTGGCTGCATAACATTACCCTACAACATCTTCCTTCCTTTAGCAGAATATAATACCAACCAATAACTGGATAGTATTAGCCATTAGAACATTAGTGCTAATTATTAAAATATTGAAATAGCGCAATGGAAATAGTGCATCAAAAAGAGACAACAAGTCAATCAACCAGAACCTTTGTAGAACAATAACCACAAAATAGTATTATCAGAGCATCCACACAACAACTGAATAATAACATCTGAAGTGAACATCACACTTTTGTTGCCCTTTCTTTTTTTTTGTAGTCCACTGTCCAGCGTGTGTGTGTCTCAGTACCGTGTATGACCTAAAGGTCAAGTCTGTCTGGAGGCTTAATATGTCTCCCGCACCGGATCACAGCCCATGGGGGAGATGGCAGTGACCTCGGGACTGACAACCTTGGAGACATCGCAGGGCGGCCGATGACTTCCTCCACGTTGCCCCTGCTAGCATGGCCCCCTTCAGCTGCAGTCATGTCCGCAGGCTGCTCAGGTGGCCGCTCTGTGTGTGCTGACAGCTGCGGAGGGGCAACCTCTGCTGGACGGATATCGACCCTGTTGCGACGATACGCCATTCCCTCCACATTGACGAGAAAGGACCACGGTCCCACCCGCTGCAGACATACACCTCTCCGCCATCGGCCCGTCCTGTCGTCCGGGAGCGGTTTCATCCTGATGGGCTGGCCGATGTTCAGCTCTGGTAAATCCCTCGCAGATCTGTCATAAGTCAGCTTCGCTGCCTGACGCTTCACTCTCAGCTTGTCTGTAACCCCTGTGATGACCTGAGGCTCTAGCAGCTGGTCGGCCACAGGGAGAAGAGTTCTCAGCCTCCGCGACATCAGCCGTTGTGCTGGGCTGCAGCGCATGCCCTCAGTGGGCGTGTTCCTCCAGTGCAGAAAAGCCTTCCAGGGGTCCTCGTCGGCACAGTCTGCTTTTCTGCATAGGCCTTTCACAATCTTTACTGCTGACTCCGCCTTGCCGTTAGCTTTTGGGTGTCTCGGGGAGGACATGACATACTCAAAGCCCCACTCCCTCGCAAACGCCCGAAACTCTCCACAGTCAAACTGACCTCCACAGTCTGAAATGACCCGGTCAGGGATGCCGTACCGTGCAAACTGCGCCTTGCACCTTCTGATGGCCATTTCTGCTGACAGGTCTGGAAGTAGATCGATCTCCCAAAAGTCAGAATAGTGATCCACAATGAGCAGAAAATCCTGCCTTGCGTAGCTGAACAGGTCCATGCTCACCAGCTGCCAGGGACGTGCGGGGAGCGGGTGTGACATCATGGTCTCCTTCTGTTGCTCGTGTGCATACTCGTTACACACTGAGCACTGCTGCATATAGTCTTTGATTTCTCCCTGCATGTTCGGCCAGTAGAGAGTGTCGCGGGCCTGTCTGAAACAAGCCTCACCACCCACGTGGTTGTAGTGGATCCGTCTCAGCATCTCAGGACGCATAGCTTTCAGAATGATGACGCGCTGGCTCCTAAAAAGTACACCGTCCTGTGCGCTTATTTCATCTCTGATGGCCCAGTAGTCTCTGATGGCTATGGGGCTCTCTTCTTTGTGTTCTGGCCATCCCCCCAGCACGACCGACTTGAGTGTCTGAAGACACACATCCTCCTCTGTGTGCTTCCGTATCTGTGCAAGGCGTTGGCTGCTGACGTTAAGATAGTCTGCTTGCTGAATGGCTGCCACGTCACACTGTTCCTGCTGCATGCTGCAGACCATTTCACGTCTGTACTGAGTGTCCGTTCTCTGTGGCGGGGTGGTGGCCCTGCTGAGCGTGTCACTTATGTACATTTCAGGGCCTGGCTTGTAGACCACCATAAGGCAGTAGTTCTGGAGCGTAAGGAGCATGCTCTGCAGGCGCTTTGGTGCACTGAGAAGGGGCTTAGTGAAGATTGACACTAGCGGGCGGTGGTCGGTCTCTGCAGTCACATCACTCCTCCCATATAGGTAGTAGTGGAAGCGTTGACAAGCGAATACGATGCTCAGACACTCCTTCTCTATCTGCACATAGTTTTGCTCCGTCTGTGTCAGCGCACGGGAGGCGAACACGACCGGCTGTCCCCCCTGAAGCAGGCAGCAGCCCAACCCAGTCTGACTGGAGTGGCTCTGTATGGTGACCGGCTTGCTGACATCATAATAACGTAGTACTGGCACCGCTGTGACCAGCGTCTTGATCTCCTTCATAGCAGCATCATGTTTAGGCAACCAGTGCCATGGCACCTCTTTGTCCAGCAGCCTCCTCAGTGGTTCACACACCTCTGACAAACGGGGCATGATAAATAGTTAACGAAGCCGACACACTGCTGAACGCCTTTTGCATCCGTGGGGTTTGGCATGTCCATGACCGCCCTGACCTTCTCGGGGTCAGCTTTGAGGCCTTCCGCCGACAGTATGTGGCCATGGAAGCGGACCTCCCTCACACAAAACTGCAGCTTCTTCAAGCTCAGCCTCAGCTTCACTTCCCTGCATCTGTCCATCAGAGCAACAAGGTTTGCATCGTGGTTGCGTACAGCTTCCTCCTCCGTGTCCCCACAGCCAACTACGAGGATGTCATCAGCTATGGGCTCAATCCCTGCTAACCCGGCCAGCAGCTCATGTTGTTTCCTCTGATACAGCTCTGGTGCGACTGACACGCTGAAAGGGAGCTTCAGCCATCGCTTTCTTCCCCACGGCGTCCAGAACGTCGTCATCAGGCTGCTCTCCTCATCCAGGCTGCTCTCCTCATCCAGGCGACACTGCAGGAATGCGTCGCGCGCATCCACCAGGGTGAAGACGCTTGCCTTTGGTAGCTTGTGCAGAACGTCATCTGAAGTGGGCATGAGGTAATGGGACCTCTTCAGGGCACAGTTAAGGGGCTTAGGATCGATGCAAAGCCTCAATTTGTCGCGCCTCTTCACTATGACCAGATTGCTTATCCAGTCCGTGGGCTGAGTGACTGTGGTTAAGTGTCCATCCCTTTCATATTGGTCCAGCTGCGCCTTAACAGCTGCCTTGAGGGCCACTGGGACATTTCTCGGTGCGCACTGGACTGGCGCTACTGTGCCATCTAACTCGAAATGAACATCACCCGGCAGCGACTCGACTGGGCTGGTGAACACGTCATTGTAAGTGTTAATGAGACAGTCTCTGGTCAGCTCACCTGTCTTGCAGTGCTCCATTTCGTTCAGCTCTTCCGGAATGGTGAAGCGCATCAGGCCAAGTCTCTCGCATGTTTCCCCTGAAATCAAAGGCTTCTGGCTGGTGCACACAATCTCAAAGTCCAGTCTATGTGTCTTGCCCCTGATGACACACTGTGTGCTGTAAACACCCATTGAGCTCATCCACTCACTGTTGTAAAGCCTCAGTCTGGTGAGACTTTTCTGTAGCTCTAGTTGCCAGTCTCATCTTGTCTTTCATGCTCATCACGTTGCAGGTGGCTCCGGAGTCAAGCTGGCACCTCTGTACCCCTCTATGCAGTGGCAGGTTTACAAACCCCGTTTTCCTTTGGGCGTTCCCAGCCCCCACACTCTCAGCTGTGTAGACCGCTCTCTTGTCGCGGTCGCTGTCCTCTGGGTCCCCTGGCGTCAGGTCGTTTTTTCATGCAAACTTTGGTAAAGTGATTAGCAGTGCCGCACAGGCGACATGACTTTCCAAACGCGGGGCACAGGTCTCGCCCCCGTCTGTGCAGTGTGCCACAGTACTTGCATTCACCTGTGCCTCTCTGTGGCTGTGCGGAACTGCTGGTGGACTCGGATGGCCTGCTGGTAGGTCTCCGTCCAGGTCGCTGTCCATATGCCACATTGATGCTCTCCCCAGGCATAGAGCTGTTAAGTGACATGAATTTTAACTTATTGTCCAACACCTCCACTGCGCGGCCAATGTCAATAGCCCCCTCCAACTGAAGGCCCTTTTCTCTTAGCATGCGTCGTCTGGCACCCTCATCAGTTATTCCAAGAACAAGCCTGTCCCTTATGAGCTCATCTCTTATGGCGCCATATTCACATGTGGCAGCTTTCTCCCTCAGTCTTGTGACAAAGGCATCCAGGGATTCTCCTTCCTCTTGTTTGAGGTTGCCAAAAACATATCTCTCAAAGATGACATTTTTTGAGGGTGTGAAGTATTGTCCCAGTTTGTCGAGTATTGCTCCCGCGTCTCGCTGCTCTTCCATCGTGAGTCCTAGGTTGTGCTTGTAAACATGATGGCAGTCCCTCCCCATTAGCCTCCTGAGCGTTGCTGCCTGCACCGGCTTCTCTGCCTTGTTGATCCCGGTCGCAAGCAGATAATCCTCAAACTCTGATCGAAAGCTAGCCCAGTTGCTGTGAAGATCCCCAGTCATCTTCATGGGCTCCGGAGGCGGAATGTTAGAAGCCATCGTCTCTCGGTGCGATGCTAATGATAGCAGGCTAACTGAAACTTCTAACTAAGTCTAAAAAAAACAAATTAACGCACGTTGTTCAAGCGATGGGCACCGTAGGTCTCACTCTGGGTTCAACACAACTTCTGACACCATGTTGCATGTGAAGGTGCATAGATAACAGACTGAGGTGTGTCACACACCAAACAAGCACATAAACATCCATGCCCCCAGGGGGGGCTGTTGGCTGCATAACATTATCCTACAACACACTTTGTCATCATCACCTTCATAACATGAACATTTAATGTCTCATGCTGCTCTTGTAAACATGAACATAAAGTCGACCAAATGAAGCCGTCACATGTTTTTAAGTTATCACTGTGAAGTATGTTTACTTAGTAATAGTGAGCTGAGAGGAAATTTGAGGTGATGGAGGAGAAATAATACTGACTATAAGGTGGACACAAGATGATAACTGGGGTAGAAAATGAGGAAGAACTAACCTGGAGACCAAACTGAGATCATTAAACTGTTCTCTTCTTGAAATGAGGATAAATGTGCTGCGTGCTTTTTGAATAATTAAAACGTTTCTCCCTCCCTCTCTCTCTCTCTTTTTTTTTTTTTTACAGACTGCTCAGGAACAAATTCCAACAACCCTCAAATCTATCAGGGCGTTCCGCTCCAGGATCAGCAAACCACCTCAAGATGAAGGTAACTCAAAATCTGAGGTCATGTAGGAGCTTTAATATCACCAGATGATAACTGGGGTAGAAAATGTGATTCTGCTGCACAAAGTTTAATAGAATCCAACAGATTGTTGTTGTCTCACCAGTGCAGAAAATAAAAAAGAACAATAAAAAACAATAAAAGGCACAAAAAAGTTATAGTACTGATTCTTCAGTACAAAGGAAGAAGAACCATCAGACAGAACTGCAGACTGATGACTTACAGTTTATCAAGATGGACGACTGACAGCTCATCAAAGTGAATCCAGCACATCATGATCGCCTCCTGGTGGCTGAATGTGATATAGCTCATAAACACAACTCCTCCATGTCAGCAGAGGAACTAACATGTCAAATACATTTTTACAAAAGATGTTTTCTGATAATTAAGCTTGTTCTCATCTTGCTGGTGATATTTTGGCTTCATATTTGCTCAGTGGAGGAAATGATGTCTATTTTAATGACAGTCTGTTGTTCTATGTGCATTTTCACTATTTGCTCTCATATTAAATGTCTCATAAATAAGATATTTACAAGATACAGGGGACTGTTTTTGAGTAAATTATGTAGTTAATGGAAGGACTAAAACTTCAGAAATGTAATACACTGTCAAACAAAGAAAATAATAAAATAATTCAAAAACTAACTGGGACTGAGAAACATTGCTCTCTGTCCCAAAGATCAAAACCAGAAGATATTTGACCTTTTTAAGAAGACTGATGTAATTTATAAAGAAATACTTTGCTTTGATATTTTGGGAATTCATTACCTTCATGTAAAACTGCTCTCACCTTGTCTTCTCACAGAGAATGAACCAGTCGACCCAAACCAAAATGAAGAGCGGAACCAGATGCTTGAGAATGAGGACCAGGACGATCCTGCAGCTGGCAACAAACCGGCAGCTGACAACTGAAGCAGGAACGTCATTGTTCCACCAAGAATTGAAGTAAAACACTCCAGTGAAAAATATACAAAAGCTCAGCTGTCGGAAGAAAAGAGATAGTATTTCTAGGCACTACACAGATGAAGTCCTGTATCATTTCATCCAAAGATTTTGTCTACAGCAGGTGTTCTCTCTCAGGTTTATCTTGCTGTTAGCTTAGCGTAGTTACGAAGACTTTAAGTGCTGATGCTGCATGTTAAACACTGATGATAGTCCCAGTTTGCACGACTCTCCATGTAAAAGTAAACTGGACCGTGCATGCAGACATTTTGGCAACAAAGAAAATTGCTGAAGTGGCCAAATGAAACCAGATTGTAGAAATTAAATCTGAGAGGCGTCATCATACCTAACATACTATAATGACGCCTCAGAGACATTTCACTTCACAGCACATATTGTAATAGATTCACTTTATAACAAACAATTCAAACCAGCGATGTAAGTAAAGGATAATGTATAGGCTACAACGGCGGTCACTATCAGGAAAATAAGTCCTGACAGGACGAACCGTCGCGTCAGGGTTAGGTTCACAAAAGAAAACTTGACACAGTGTGTCGTTTTACAATGTATTTGTTACCGTTCATAGTGTTTTTTGAGCAGAGAAATATAGTTCGCCAAACTGACGCCGTTTCTCTTCTCCCTGTGAAGTGTTTCAGTGTTGATACATAAACTCAAATACTCAAACATCATGACACATAACCTGAGTTTACATGTGACAATGATGCTGCACACACTGATTAACTGCATCATCGTTTACACAAATCTACAGATGTAAACAGAGTTTCTGAACATCTTCACTCTGGGAGAAATTTTACAACAGCTGAAACATTAACATGAGCACTGAAGGCCAAAACACAGGAAACAATCATGTGTGTACGTGTGTACGTGCCATTGTTCTAGAAACAAAAGTATTGATTATAATGTGCCTTAACATATGAATCCATCCATTGTTCCTGTCATGTGTTCATTCATTCAGGGATTATAAACTGAATGTAGACTGATGCTAAATATGTGATACTCATCTACATCAACATTTTGTTTTTTTACTGAAAATTGTTTAATAAACATTGTGGTTTTTTACTGTAGCTGTAAATAAAAAAAAAGCACATTGATTGATTTAATTATGTATTAATTTCGAAAACGAGGCAGCAATTCAGCTGAATTTAGCACCGAGCAGACAGGAAGTCAAGGACCGAAACAACAACAATATGACATCCGGCTACTTTTCAAAATAAAACTCAGTGTTGACACCAGCACACAAATCTCAAAAAAGAGACAAACACAAACTCTTCTGCTAATACTTCGGTTAGGAACACTTCCTGCTGTTTGTTTTTGATAACACCGACCTAAAACTGCGGTTGCGAGTGATTATGTGATTATCGCAGGAACTCTTCTTCCCGAGATGCCAGCTGTCTACCGTACTGCAGCATAGCGGACTCCAAACGCAACTAGTGGGGGTTACCGGATGGCGGACGGCGGACGGCGGACGGCGGAGCAAAACACCTGATCGGGCCGTAACGCAGCGGACTTGTGCTTCCTGCAGTTGGGACGGATCGCGGTTGGATCATGTTCTCACCACAAACAAACCGTACCAGAGTTTGTTTGTTTCAGAGCTGATAACTGAAGTTGATAAGGAGTGGGACGTTCAGCGTCTGTCTGATCTCTGATGATTTGCATGTTCAGAACGACAGACGGCATGGAAACATCCAGTTCTCTGTCCTGAGATTTTATAGAGAGATTACACATGAAAACACTGGAGACTTTTATAATTAACAAGTTGTTTGAACAATTACCCAGAGATGACCTTAAGACTAATTTTATATATAGACCCATGAACATTTTCAGTTTTTTGGGGGGAGTCTCCTCCCAACTGAGTCGAGGGTCTGAAAATAGAGGCTGACATACTGTGACTGCAAAGCTTGATTTGTAATACAGAACTATACAAATATAATGACTGACCTGACTTGACTTTATTTACATTTTAGTGATTATATTAATGAAGAAACATTGAGGAGGAGCTGAATAATGAAAGAAATGACACCTAAAGCCGAGATAATAGAACTTAAATGTACCTTAATAATAATAATAATAATAATAATCAAAATAAAATTAGAAGTACCTCCTGAATTCTATTTGGCAGTGCAGATGAGAGCTGGTGGTCAAAACACCAAGTTCAACACAACATTTCTTTAATAAGTTCTTTATTGTTTGCAGCAAGAGTCTCACATCAGATCACATGGATGGTGACTGAAGAGAGGCCGTCTCTCCTCGTCCTCTATAACAGCACAAACCAACACACACAATTACAGCAGTCACAAGAAATAACACTCCACCATCTCTTCATCCACATTAAGTTAAACATCAACTTAAGATACACATACATCCCAGAGGTTATGTGTCATACCTCAACTACTGTTTGAACACATGCAAACAGAAGAGGGCACACAAACACCCTTCAGGATGAACTCCTTAACTGAGTTCCTGTTGGATATGCTAGTTTGGTCTAGCTACCGGAACACACGGATGTCAACAAACAGGTAAGTAGCTGCTTGCACAAACACATTGTTTTAACTACTTTTTTATTCATTTTGAGTCATACACGCTACAGTGCTGTGTGCTCAGGTGTCTGCTGATGTTGCATAACTTTTGGTGTGAGATGTGGAGCATGTTAAGACACTTAAAACACAGTGTAAAGTTCTGACCCCATGCTGTTAGCGTTCAATGCTACATCTCCGTTCACGGAGCTCTGTAATGGCTGGACCAAATTTGTTCGCGTCTTCGGTACTGGCAAGTCAAGGGTAGCTTGAGCAATGAAGCTGCATGTTTAAATCGACCGAAGTTCTCCTTTAATATTTCAGAGCTGATAACTGAAGTTGACAAGGAGTGGGACATTCAGCTGGAGATACAAACAGAACCAGTTCTTTTTAAAGCCTGTAAGAACTGTAAATTTGATGACAGACGACACATTTGTTCATAAAGCTCATCAGAATAAGTCCAGGAGTCATTAAAGTTGTTTTTGTAGATTAGACACATTATTGTTTCAGAGCTGATAACTGAAGTTGATAAGGAGTGGGACATTCAGCGTCTGTCTGAGCTCTGATGATTTGCATGTTCAGAACGACAGACGGCATGGAAACATCCAGTTCTCTGTCCTGAGATTTTATAGAGAGATTACACCTGGAAACACTGGAGATTTTTATAATTAACAAGTTGTTTGAACAATTACCCAGAGATGACCTGAAGACTAATTTTAAGTATAGATCCATGAACATTTTCAGTTCTTTGGGGGGAGTCTCTTCCCAACTGAGTTGAGGGTCTGAAGATAGAGGCTGACATACTGTGACTGCGAAGCTTGATTTGTAATACAGAACTATGCAGATATAATAAGTGCACTTACTTGACTTTGTTTACATTTTAGTAATTAACTCAATGACTGAACATTGAGGAGGAGCTGAATAATGAAAGAAATGACACCTAAAGCCAAGATAATAAAACTAAACTGTACCTTAATAATCAAAGTAAAATTAAAAGTACCCCCTGTATTCTATTTGACAGTATCATATGTTGTTGCTGTTGATGCTGTTGTACATATATGTTTGTGTGTATATATATGTGTATGTGTGTGTGTGTGTATGTGTGTGTGTGTGTGTGTGTGTGTGTTTCATATGCAAGAATAACAACAGTACCAACAGAGATGTACCTGAGTCACAGCTGCTCCCTAAAGTCGGCAGGGTCTGTTGGTATGGAAAGAGAAATAAATGTGGAAATTCCCCACATGATATAAATCTCTGGTTCACGGAGCTGAACAACCAGACAAAACAACAACATTTTTTTCCCATCCTGTCGTGATGTGGTTTCTGGCGCTGTTGAAAAACAACTTTTTTCTCATCTTTATAAATGTTCTGCAACCATACAACTGTCACTGGACAGAAACCATACACATATCTATTATTGTTAACTTTCATATGCAAGAGTAACATATCAAAATAATAAAAAGGGACTTTAGAGAATTTCCTTCACCATACACATCAATCTAACAGGAGCATTTTATTGCTGTAGCTGCATTACGGGTTTAAGTTTTAAAGAGTCATTTAATCATACAAGTTTTATTTTCACATTCAATCTGGAGGAGCAAATCTCTTTACAGTCGGCAGGGTCTGTTGGTATTGAAAGAGAAATATAGGGAAATTCCCCATATGATAGAACAACCAGTCAGACAATTCTATTGTGTTTTTTTGTTTTTACTTCTCGTTGCAGGACACTGACATGTAAAGATGAAGTTTCTGCTCTGTTGAAAAGTAACTTTTTCCTGTCATTATGAGGAAGTGTTGTGTGACAGGTGTGGTCACACGGGGCTGGTTAAGTCTCTACATTACATCAATTCCTTATCGTTTGTAAAGTGTCATATCTTTTATCATATTCCACGCACTGATTTGATTGAGCGTGATGAAGGAGACAGTAGGATTCATCGTGTTGCTGCTCACTCGAGCTGCTGTGGCTTCAACAGGTAGGAAACTCTTTTGGACCGTACAATCAGTTGAAACATTTTTTTTTAAACATCCATTCAAACTACTAAAATGTACTTTTGACTGACATACTTATGGTAGTATGTTTAGAAGCAATATATATATGATATGCACTATTTAATTGATTTAGTGTTTATACACACACAATATGTTATATATATTTTATAAACCATTTATATTAAATATTCTATTGTAATGCTGCAACTGATAAACTAAAAATGGTTATCAAATCCTTTGTAGTTCATCTATAAAGACAATATTTAGAAAATAGATGTTTATAATCCTTTAACAGCTGCTTAACAAATGGTAGATAAAGCATGGCATTGTTTGTTAACTAAAGTTTAATTAACTATACAGTTACCATTTGTTAATGATGGTTATTATTATTATTATTATTAAAGTGTTACCACCCACTTGTGGTCCCACTGAGATCGAGAAGTCAAGGGAGACCCTGTTCATGATGCTACTTTATACAAATGAATATATTAGAAATATGCCAAAAACCAGTTTGAAGCAGAACTACCATCACTCCCAGTGGCTTGAAGCGTAGAGAGATATATACATGTAATCTTGTAAATTCAGCATTGAGAAGACTCAAAACATGTCCATCAGCAGGACTGGAGCCTTCTGCCATGGTAACACTTTTGTGTGATTTTTCAGAAAATGGATTTGTAAATAAAAGAAGGACAGGATAGATTACATTAAATGTTATACAAAAATGTATTTGATAGTGACAAAGGAGGTGTCGTTATGTCATATAGGTGCTGGTCCAGATTCTGCTGGAACAGGATCTGGGACGGATCAAGCACTTAACACACTTGGCAACTGTCCAGAGGTCTTGTTAAAAAATATGGTTCACACTTACAAATCACTGGTTTGAACAGCGGTCAGAGTGTGGCAGTACTGGCTGTAATTTTCTTACAGGCCAGCTCAACCTACATACAAATATAAACAAACAACATGTAAAAACTAGGGGAATTCCCAACGTCTACTATCAGGACAACACACCAATAAACAAATGTGCTCTTACATGTCTCAGGGAAATAAAAGGTCAAACTGAATGTATAAAGGGGCTGGGGCTTTAAGGGGTTCCCAAATAAACAAAGTCTCCTTTCTAAAAACTGGTTGGGGAATGAGGTTCTCAGTGATTAAGAGCATGTCCACACGTACCAAAACAATCTTTTTTTCCCCGACTTCCTCTGCATCATTTCAAGAGTATTTGTTTCCAGAATACCGACTCAGAGCACCGCTGCTACAAAACAATTTAGGAGAAACACTACTATAGCATATCGGATTATCAAACATTGTTAAGTGTGTGTGTTGTCATGTAGGATAGACTGATTGTCTCTGTATTCATCCATGAAATATTGTAATGTTACATGCCTACTGCATGTTGAGAACATTTAGATTGGTATTGTGCAACAATCGGGAGATGGGCTCTCCCCGAATATTGACATTCGCACACTGATTATATTATTACCATCCCTAGTATCGGGTTAAACCGTGTTATTGTTAAAAGTAATAAATTATTCTCCCAGAAATGTTCACTGAAGTCCAGTATTTATGAAATGTTATATAAAGTATGATCAAGTGGCTTCTCTCTTTCTCACATTAGTGTAAGTCGCTTCTGTTGGGCTTGTCTCCATAGACTTTATTTATTGATTTTCAGATCTGGCAAACTGGAAGATGTCACTTCCGCTTTACAGGTGCGCAGTGACGTTGTTGTTGCCTCCTGCGGGCAGTCCGTGTAGTGGGAAGAAGAGCAGGTAAACGGTACCACAAGTTGGCCACAGAGGATGTCACCTCGTCAGCAGCTGCTGCTTTTACTGCTCTTCATGGGGCAGGGGGACGCTTCTGGAGACTCAGGTGAGTGGAATCAACATGGAGAGAGAGAGAAAAAATGACCGTCATTATCTTTATGATTTGCCTTATTGTTACTTTCAGTGGGAAATAAAGTCTGACGGCGCAGCACCCGGACTGTGCCAGAGCTAACGGGTGTTAACGGTGACTGAGTGCTAGTGGTTAGAGCCAGCTAACATTTCAGGGTGACTGAAGCAGTCTGGAATTTGCTCCCATAGATTTCCAGCATTATTATTAGGCAAACAAGAGAAGAAATGAAATGGACACAGTGCATACTGTTGGCATGGGTGCAGATTCCCCATTTTCTGAAAAACATGAATTACGCCCCCCAATAAAAATACCATAAATTATTCAAAATTTGACAAATGTATTTTCAGACTTCACCTTCCTCACATTTTAGATTCACTTCAAAGAAGAAATGATTGAAATGGTGGAACAAATAATGTTTGACAGATATATTTCTGACTCCACATTCCATCTCTGCTCTCCTCCACTACAATACAAATGAATGGGTAGTTTCTCACATTATCTTACATCTTACATATTGTGCTCTTAGAACTGTGTTTTTTTAGAACTGTTTACCAGCATAACTGGCTTTGTAAAAACATGATCATTAAGTTTATACAACTTGGTGAGGGCTTCATATATTGATGTTCATCCATATCAATTAATCATGTATAAAGTAGTCCCATACACTGGGAAAAAAGGAAGATGGTGAGAAGAATTGGGGATCTGGGAGGGTTGGAGGGAGGCGGAAGATAAGAACATAGGTAGATATTACAGACCCTTAAAATTATGATTTACTAATATAACAGTTAAGTAAGCAGTGATACGCGCTGTTGGCTGTTTATGACAAATATACATGAAAGTTACACACAATAAATGATTCCCTGTGCTGTACTTTTTGAATTATATGGCGAGCCTCTACGAAGTTGTGGTTTATGGTGGCATGATATGAGTTGCATACAGGCAAATTGTTCCTCCCTCAATCCAGACATGGGATCTGCACCCCTGACTGTTGGTGGTAACCTGGAGGATGTGTGAGCCGACCGACGAGTTAGTAGTTAACCATAAGCGAGCTGGAACAATAACAGTCGACTAACCTTCAGCTTACTTTCGGTTGAGGTGGGATAAAAATAATGTATCAACTGTTTATCAACCAAGACATTTCTCGGAGGTAGTGACGCTCAAAAAGAATTCATCTGTTTTACAGACACTTCTTTCACAATGCTATCTTATAGGAGGACGTTTATGGGAAACGTCTTTGTGATGATGTTTTTACAGTTTGGCCCCCAGTAGACAGATTCTCCTCCTGGTGGTTTGAGTACTACCTGGCACATAAAACTGCAAAACAAGCTTCATTATGAAAGTATCTAACTTATGCCATTGTTTACACATCATGTGTGATATTTTAATGTTAAGCATCATTATTATTTTTTGGTTTCATTTCACTGATGAGTCGAGTAAATGTTTTGTATTCATGTTTCCAGAACAGCTTGTGTGTAAAGCTGAGGAGAAGTTACTGGAGGCTAAATTGGCTTTTGTTTTACTACAAGCACTGGATTCTAAAACACAGCAACCAGCGTCTTGTATTGTGTTTTATTTTTCCAAAGGGTCAGTGCAATCAAAATATGTGTTTATATGTCTTTCTGTCACCCGTTTGTTGCGCAAAACTCTTATCATCATATCTGTAGTTAGTCACAACTTGGAGAACAAACTGAGCTCATGAAAATGTTCTTTTCCATGAAACAGATGTGATAAATGTGCTGCTTCTTTTTAACACTTAAAAAAGTTTCTCTTTTAATTAACAGACCATCCAGAGGAAAATACCCATCACCATGATCCATTTAACCCAAACAGTAAGTTGAACTTGCTTCATAATACAGTTCCCATATGATGGTGAGGTGAAGAGTGTGCAGCTGTTGCCAGCCACTGAATTATATAGTACATCATGACTAAAACACTGGATTCTCAAACAGAGCGACCAGCGTCTTGTGTTGTGAGTGTTTTGTTGTAGACAATCCAACGGCTCGATGTAATCATAATATTTTGTTTCTGTTTGTCTTCAACAGTGTTGCAGTGCCAAAATATAACCATTGAAGGAAAAGATGGTGACACAGTGATTCTCCCATGTTCAACAAAGAACAAGATGAATATCAGATGTGAAGAAGTTAAGTGGACATTTATGGATCCAACTACAGGGAAAAAGACTGTCCATCTGTATTTTCAGGGTGAAGATTACCTTCACCAACAGAGTGATGACTTCAAAGACCGAACATCTCTTTTCAAGGAGGAACTGTCCTCAGGGAACTGTTCTCTAAGTCTGCTAGCAACCACATCTCATAATGGTTCATACCAAAGCTATGTTGGAGGGCGTCTCTGCTGTACTGTAAACCTCAAAGGTTCGTACTAATACTATTTTATTATCATGAAGTTTGTAACCAAACTGTACACAAGAGGCTTCACAGGTAATAACAGCTTGTTTGATGCAGTGATGTGACATTAAACCAGATGTCTAGATGAGGATGCCCACAAATTGTGTTTGACTGTAATTTTATTGTTCATAGTCACAACTTGGAGAACAAACTGATCACATAAAAATGTTCTTTTCCCTGAAACAGATGTAATAAATGTGCTGCTTGCTTGTTAATAGATAAAAGAGTTTCTCTTTTTTAACAGTCCTTCCAGCAGAAGAAGACAGCTCTGAGGATGATCCTGTGTCTCCAGATAAACCAAACAGTAAGTTGAACTTCATAATTCAGCCTCCAGATCATCTTCACACCTTCAGTGAGGTGAACAGTGTGCAGCTGTTGCCAGCCACGAAATTATATAGTACATCATAACTAAAACACTGGATTCTAAAACACTGGCGATCAGCATCTGTGTTGTGTATTTTGTTGTAGACAATCCAACGGCTCGATGTAATCATAATATTTTCTTTCTGTTTGTCTTCAACAGTGTTGCAGTGCCAAAATACAACCATTGAAGGAAAAGCTGGTGACACAGTGATTCTCCAATGTTCAACAAAGAACAAGATGAATATCAGCCTTGAAGAAGTTAAGTGGACATTTATGGATCCAACTACAGGGAAAAAGACTGTCTATCTGTATTTTCAGGGTGAAGATTTCCTTCACCAACAGAGTGATGACTTCAAAGACCGAACATCTCTTTTCAAGGAGGAACTGTCCTCAGGGAACTGTTCTCTAAGTCTGCTAGTAACCACATCTCATAATGGTTCATACCAAAGCTATGTTGGAGGGCGTCTCTGCTGTACTGTAAACCTCAAAGGTTCGTACTAATACTATTTTATTATCATGAAGTTTGTAACCAAACTGTACACAAGAGGCTTCACAGGTAATAACAGCTTGTTTGATGCAGTGATGTGACATTAAATCAGATGTCTAGATGATGATGCCCACAAATTGTGTTTGACTATAATTTCATTGTTCATAGTCACAACTTGGAGAACAAACTGATCACAAAGAAATGTTCTTTTCCCTGAAACAGATGTAATAAATGTGCTGCTTGCTTGTTAATACATAAAAGAGTTTCTCTTTTTTAACAGTCCTTCCTGCAGAAGAAGACAGCTCTGAGGATGATCCTGTGTCTCCAGATAAACCAAACAGTAAGTTGAACTTGATGAGTCAGCCTCCAGATCATCTTCACACCTTCAGTGAGGTGAACAATGTGCAGCTGTTGCCAGCCACTAAATTATATAGTACATCATAACTAAAACACTGGCGACCAGCGTCTTGTGTTGTGAGTGTTTTGTTGTAGACAATCCAACGGCTCGATGTAATCATAATATTTTGTTTCTGTTTGTCTTCAACAGTGTTGCAGTGCCAAAATACAACCATTGAAGGAAAAGCTGGTGACACAGTGATTCTCCCATGTTCAACAAAGAACAAGATGAATATCAGCCTTGAAGAAGTTGAGTGGACATTTATGGATCCAACTACAGGGAAAAAGACTGTCCATCTGTATTTTCAGGGTAAAGATCAACTTCACCAACAGAGTGATGACTTCAAAGACCGAACATCTCTTTTCAAGGAGGAACTGTCCTCAGGGAACTGTTCTCTCAGTCTGCTAGCAACCACATCTCATAATGGTTCATACCAAAGCTATGTTGGAGGGCGTCTCTGCTGTACTGTAAACCTCAAAGGTACGTACTAATACTATTTTATCACGAGGTTTGTAACCAAACTGTACACAAGAGGCTTCACAGGTAATAACAGCTTGTTTGATGCAGTGATGTGACATTAAACCAGATGTCTAGATGATCATGCCCACAAATTGTGTTTGACTATAATTTCATTGTTCATAGTCACAACTTGGAGAACAAACTGATCACAAAGAAATGTTCTTTTCCCTGAAACAGATGTAATAAATGTGCTGCTTGCTTGTTAATACATAAAAGAGTTTCTCTTTTTTAACAGTCCTTCCTGCAGAAGAAGACAGCTCTGAGGATGATCCTGTGTCTCCAGATAAACCAAACAGTAAGTTGAACTTGATAATTCAGCCTCCAGATCATCTTCACACCTTCAGTGAGGTGAACAGTGTGCAGCTGTTGCAAGCCACTAAATTATATAGTACATCATAACTAAAACACTGGCAACCAGCGTCTTGTGTTGTGAGTGTTTTGTTGTAGACAATCCAACGGCTCGATGTAATCATAATATTTTGTTTCTGTTTGTCTTCAACAGTGTTGCAGTGCCAAAATACAACCATTGAAGGAAAAGCTGGTGACACAGTGATTCTCCCATGTTCAACAAAGAACAAGATGAATATCAGATGTGAAGAAGTTAAGTGGACATTTATGGATCCAACTACAGGGAAAAAGACTGTCCATCTGTATTTTCAGGGTGAAGATGACCTTCACCAACAGAGTGATGACTTCAAAGACCGAACATCTCTTTTCAAGGAGGAACTGTCCTCAGGGAACTGTTCTCTAAGACTGCGAGTAACCACATCTCATAATGGTTCATACCAAAGCTATGTTGGAGGGCGTCTCTGCTGTACTGTAAACCTCAAAGGTACGTACTAATACTATTTTATCATGAGGTTTGTAACCAAATGTACACAAGAGGCTTCACAGGTAATAACAGCTTGTTTGATGCAGTGATGTGACATTAAACCAGATGTCTAGATGATCATGCCCAGAAATTGTGTTTGACTATAGTTTCATTGTTCATAGTCACAACTTGGAGAACAAACTGATCACATAAAATGTTCTTTTCCTTGAAACAGATGTAATAAATGTGCTGCTTGCTTGTTAATACATAAAAGAGTTTCTCTTTTTTAACAGTCCTTCCAGCAGAAGAAGACAGCTCTGAGGATGATCCTGTGTCTCCAGATAAACCAAACAGTAAGTTGAACTTCATAATTCAGCCTCCAGATCATCTTCACACCTTCAGTGAGGTGAACAGTGTGCAGCTGTTGCCAGCCACGAAATTATATAGTACATCATAACTAAAACACTGGATTCTAAAACACTGGCGATCAGCATCTGTGTTGTGTATTTTGTTGTAGACAATCCAACGGCTCGATGTAATCATAATATTTTGTTTCTGTTTGTCTTCAACAGTGTTGCAGTGCCAAAATACAACCATTGAAGGAAAAGCTGGTGACACAGTGATTCTCCCATGTTCAACAAAGAACAAGATGAATATCAGCCTTGAAGAAGTTGAGTGGACATTTATGGATCCAACTACAGGGAAAAAGACTGTCCATCTGTATTTTCAGGGTAAAGATTACCTTCATGAACAGAGTGACGACTTCAAAGACCGAACATCTCTTTTCAAGGAGGAACTGTCCTCAGGGAACTGTTCTCTCAGTCTGCTAGTAACCACATCTCATAATGGTTCATACCAAAGCTGTGTTGGAGGGCGTCTCTGCTGTACTGTGAACCTCAAAGGTACGTACTAATACTATTTTATTATCATGAAGTTTGTAACCAAACTGTACACAAGAGGCTTCACAGGTAATAACAGCTTGTTTGATGCAGTGATGTGACATTAAACCAGATGTCTAGATGATCATGCCCACAAATTGTGTTTGACTATCATTTCATTGTTCATAGTCACAACTTGGAGAACAAACTGATCACAAAGAAATGTTCTTTTCCTTGAAACAGATGTAATAAATGTGCTGCTTGCTTGTTAATAGATAAAAGAGTTTCTCTTTTTTAACAGTCCTTCCTGCAGAAGAAGACAGCTCTGAGGATGATCCTGTGTCTCCAGATAAACCAAACAGTAAGTTGAACTTGATAATTCAGCCTCCAGATCGTCTTCACACCTTCAGTGAGGTGAACAGTGTGCAGCTGTTGCCAGCCACTAAATTATATAGTACATCATAACTAAAACACTGGCGACCAGCGTCTTGTGTTGTGAGTGTTTTGTTGTAGACAATCCAACGGCTCGATGTAATCATAATATTTTGTTTCTGTTTGTCTTCAACAGTGTTGCAGTGCCAAAATACAACCATTGAAGGAAAAGCTGGTGACACAGTGATTCTCCCATGTTCAACAAAGAACAAGATGAATATCAGATGTGAAGAAGTTAAGTGGACATTTATGGATCCAACTACAGGGAAAAAGACTGTCCATCTGTATTTTCAGGGTGAAGATTACCTTCACCAACAGAGTGATGACTTCAAAGACCGAACATCTCTTTTCAAGGAGGAACTGTCCTCAGGGAACTGTTCTCTAAGTCTGCTAGCAACCACATCTCATAATGGTTCATACCAAAGCTGTGTTGGAGGGCGTCTCTGCTGTACTGTAAACCTCAAAGGTTCGTACTAATACTATTTTATTATCATGAAGTTTGTAACCAAACTGTACACAAGAGGCTTCACAGGTAATAACAGCTTGTTTGATGCAGTGATGTGACATTAAACCAGATGTCTAGATGAGGATGCCCAGAAATTGTGTTTGACTATAATTTCATTGTTCATAGTCACAACTTGGAGAACAAACTGATCACATAAAATGTTCTTTTCCCTGAAACAGATGTAATAAATGTGCTGCTTGCTTGTTAATACATAAAAGAGTTTCTCTTTTTTAATAGTCCTTCCTGCAGAAGAAGACAGCTCTGAGGATGATCCTGTGTCTCCAGATAAACCAAACAGTAAGTTGAACTTGATAATTCAGCCTCCAGATCATCTTCACACCTTCAGTGAGGTGAACAGTGTGCAGCTGTTGCCAGCCACTAAATTATATAGTACATCATAACTAAAACACTGGCAACCAGCGTCTTGTGTTGTGAGTGTTTTGTTGTAGACAATCCAACGGCTCGATGTAATCATAATATTTTGTTTCTGTTTGTCTTCAACAGTGTTGCAGTGCCAAAATACAACCATTGAAGGAAAAGCTGGTGACACAGTGATTCTCCCATGTTCAACAAAGAACAAGATGAATATCAGCCTTGAAGAAGTTAAGTGGACATTTATGGATCCAACTACAGGGAAAAAGACTGTCCATCTGTATTTTCAGGGTAAAGATCAACTTCACCAACAGAGTGATGACTTCAAAGACCGAACATCTCTTTTCAAGGAGGAACTGTCCTCAGGGAACTGTTCTCTAAGTCTGCTAGCAACCACATCTCATAATGGTTCATACCAAAGCTATGTTGGAGGGCGTCTCTGCTGTACTGTAAACCTCAAAGGTTCGTACTAATACTATTTTATTATCATGAAGTTTGTAACCAAACTGTACACAAGAGGCTTCACAGGTAATAACAGCTTGTTTGATGCAGTGATGTGACATTAAACCAGATGTCTAGATGATCATGCCCACAAATTGTGTTTGACTTTAATTTCATTGTTCATAGTCACAACTTGGAGAACAAACTGATCACAAAGAAATGTTCTTTTCCCTGAAACAGATGTAATAAATGTGCTGCTTGCTTGTTAATACATAAAAGAGTTTCTCTTTTTTAACAGTCCTTCCAGCAGAAGAAGACAGCTCTGAGGATGATCCTGTGTCTCCAGATAAACCAAACAGTAAGTTGAACTTGATAAGTCAGCCTCCAGATCATCTTCACACCTTCAGTGAGGTGAACAGTGTGCAGCTGTTGCCAGCCACTAAATTATATAGTACATCATACCTAAAACACTGGCAACCAGCGTCTTGTGTTGTAAGTATTTTTTGTTGTAGACAATCCAACGGCTCGATGTAATCATAATATTTCGTTGCTGTTTGTCTTCAACAGTGTTGCAGTGCCAAAATACAACCATTGAAGGAAAAGCTGGTGACACAGTGATTCTCCCATGTTCAACAAAGAACAAGATGAATATCAGCCTTGAAGAAGTTGAGTGGACATTTATGGATCCAACTACAGGGAAAAAGACTGTCCATCTGTATTTTCAGGGTAAAGATTACCTTCACCAACAGAGTGACGACTTCAAAGACCGAACATCTCTTTTCAAGGAGGAACTGTCCTCAGGGAACTGTTCTCTAAGTCTGCTAGCAACCACATCTCATAATGGTTCATACCAAAGCTATGTTGGAGGGCGTCTCTGCTGTACTGTAAACCTCAAAGGTACGTACTAATACTATTTTATCACGAGGTTTGTAACCAAACTGTACACAAGAGGCTTCACAGGTAATAACAGCTTGTTTGATGCAGTGATGTGACATTAAACCAGATGTCTAGATGATCATGCCCACAAATTGTGTTTGACTATAATTTCATTGTTCATAGTCACAACTTGGAGAACAAACTGATCACAAAGAAATGTTCTTTTCCTTGAAACAGATGTAATAAATGTGCTGCTTGCTTGTTAATACATAAAAAAGTTTCTCTTTTTTAACAGTCCTTCCTGCAGAAGAAGACAGCTCTGAGGATGATCCTGTGTCTCCAGATAAACCAAACAGTAAGTTGAACTTGATAATTCAGCCTCCAGATCATCTTCACACCTTCAGTGAGGTGAACAGTGTACAGCTGTTGCCAGCCACTAAATTATATAGTATATCATAACTAAAACACTGGCAACCAGCTTCTTGTGTTGTAAGTATTTTTTGTTGTAGACAATCCAACGGCTCGATGTAATCATAATATTTTGTTTCTGTTTGTCTTCAACAGTGTTGCAGTGCCAAAATACAACCATTGAAGGAAAAGCTGGTGACACAGTGATTCTCCCATGTTCAACAAAGAACAAGATGAATATCAGATGTGAAGAAGTTAAGTGGACATTTATGGATCCAACTACAGGGAAAAAGACTGTCTATCTGTATTTTAAGGGTAAAGATGACCTTCACCAACAGAGTGATGACTTCAAAGACCGAACATCTCTTTTCAAGGAGGAACTGTCCTCAGGGAACTGTTCTCTCAGTCTGCTAGCAACCACATCTCATAATGGTTCATACCAAAGCTATGTTGGAGGGCGTCTCTGCTGTACTGTGAACCTCAAAGGTACGTACTAATACTATTTTATTATCATGAAGTTTGTAACCAAACTGTACACAAGAGGCTTCACAGGTAATAACAGCTTGTTTGATGCAGTGATGTGACATTAAACCAGATGTCTAGATGATGATGCCCACAAATTGTGTTTGATTATAATTTCATTGTTCATAGTCACAACTTGGAGAACAAACTGATCACATAAAATGTTCTTTTCCCTGAAACAGATGTAATAAATGTGCTGCTTGCTTGTTAATACATAAAAGAGTTTCTCTTTTTTAACAGTCCTTCCAGCAGAAGAAGACAGCTCTGAGGATGATCCTGTGTCTCCAGATAAACCAAACAGTAAGTTGAACTTGTTAATTCAGCCTCCAGATCATCTTCACACCTTCAGTGAGGTGAACAGTGTGCAGCTGTTGCCAGCCACTAAATTATATAGTACATCATAACTAAAACACTGGCAACCAGCGTCTTGTGTTGTGAGTGTTTTGTTGTAGACAATCCAACGGCTCGATGTAATCATAATATTTTGTTTCTGTTTGTCTTCAACAGTGTTGCAGTGCCAAAATACAACCATTGAAGGAAAAGCTGGTGACACAGTGATTCTCCCATGTTCAACAAAGAACAAGATGAATATCAGCCTTGAAGAAGTTAAGTGGACATTTATGGATCCAACTACAGGGAAAAAGACTGTCCATCTGTATTTTCAGGGTAAAGATGACCTTCACCAACAGAGTGATGACTTCAAAGACCGAACATCTCTTTTCAAGGAGGAACTGTCCTCAGGGAACTGTTCTCTAAGACTGCGAGTAACCACATCTCATAATGGTTCATACCAAAGCTATGTTGGAGGGCGTCTCTGCTGTACTGTAAACCTCAAAGGTACGTACTAATACTATTTTATCACGAGGTTTGTAACCAAACTGTACACAAGAGGCTTCACAGGTAATAACAGCTTGTTTGATGCAGTGATGTGACATTAAACCAGATGTCTAGATGATCATGCCCACAAATTGTGTTTGACTATAATTTCATTGTTCATAGTCACAACTTGGAGAACAAACTGATCACAAAGAAATGTTCTTTTCCCTGAAACAGATGTAATAAATGTGCTGCTTGCTTGTTAATACATAAAAGAGTTTCTCTTTTTTAACAGTCCTTCCAGCAGAAGAAGACAGCTCTGAGGATGATCCTGTGTCTCCAGATAAACCAAACAGTAAGTTGAACTTGATAATTCAGCCTCCAGATCATCTTCACACCTTCAGTGAGGTGAACAGTCTGCAGCTGTTTCAAGCCACGAAATTATATAGTACATCATAACTAAAACACTGGATTCTAAAACAGAGCGATCAGCATCTGTGTTGTGTATTTTTTGTTGTAGACAATCCAACGGCTCGATGTAATCATAATATTTTGTTTCTGTTTGTCTTCAACAGTGTTGCAGTGCCAAAATACAACCATTGAAGGAAAAGCTGGTGACACAGTGATTCTCCCATGTTCAACAAAGAACAAGATGGATATCAGCCTTGAAGAAGTTAAGTGGACATTTATGGATCCAACTACAGGGAAAAAGACTGTCCATCTGTATTTTCAGGGTGAAGATTACCTTCACCAACAGAGTGATGACTTCAAAGACCGAACATCTCTTTTCAAGGAGGAACTGTCCTCGGGGAACTGTTCTCTAAGTCTGCTAGCAACCACATCTCATAATGGTTCATACCAAAGCTATGTTGGAGGGCGTCTCTGCTGTACTGTAAACCTCAAAGGTACGTACTAATACTATTTTATTATCATGAAGTTTGTAACCAAACTGTACACAAGAGGCTTCACAGGTAATAACAGCTTGTTTGATGCAGTGATGTGACATTAAACCAGATGTCTAGATGATGATGCCCACAAATTGTGTTTGATTATAATTTCATTGTTCATAGTCACAACTTGGAGAACAAACTGATCACATAAAAATGTTCTTTTCCCTGAAACAGATGTAATAAATGTGCTGCTTGCTTGTTAATAGATAAAAGAGTTTCTCTTTTTTAACAGTCCTTCCTGCAGAAGAAGACAGCTCTGAGGATGATCCTGTGTCTCCAGATAAACCAAACAGTAAGTTGAACTTGATGAGTCAGCCTCCAGATCATCTTCACACCTTCAGTGAGGTGAACAGTGTGCAGCTGTTGCAGCCTCTGATTCTTATAGTACAGACTAGTGCTGCTCGATTATGGCAAAAATCACAATCACGATTATTAAAGACGATTATTCATTGATTTGAGAACAAACACTTATTGAACTTTGAACTCTGGTATTTCTTTTAACACAATAAGTTTGAACTGAAAAACAAGAAAAATGCAAATAAATAAGAGAAAAATACATCAAGAAAATGAACTAAATGATAAGTAAAAACAAAAAATAAACATTATCCCGATGCGACTCGACCATAGGTCCGTTGTGGTGGCAAAACCTAATGCTGTTGACACTTCTCTTGCAACTTTCTGCAACATTCATCATAAAGAGCAGGCAGCGCAATTCTGCTGAAATGGTGACATGATGGTGACATGATGGTGACACATACCGCTTGTCCAATGTGTTAATCAGTTTATTGAACCCCGGGTTGCTAACAGTGTTGATAGGTCACATGTCTTTGGCAATCATGTATGTGACGGCATCCATTATTTCTTTATGCCTGTAGGAGCTGGATGGATATGTGGTGTAAAGTGTGTCTTTAACTGAGGACTGTGTGGCGGTGGCAGGAGTCGAGGAGCTTTTCATTTTTGAGTTTTTTTGTACCTTCACTACTTGGTCATGTATTACTCTGTGTGTGGACTTTAAATAGTTAAATAAATTGGTTGTGTTCCCTTGAGGTGCAGACACGGTCGCGCGACATATCTTAACAATATCTTTGTTTGTTCCGAGTCAGACTCCTCGAAAACAAAGTGTTTCCACACCACAGAATTCGCTTTACCTTTTTTCCCGACCAAAGGCTGCATTTCTGCCATCTTCTACCGTCTTCTTCTACACGTTTTTACACGCACTGGGAATACGCACCAGTGTGGCTGAAAGCGAAAATGTTCAGGCGGAGCGGAGCGCACAGGTGGAGATGGAAGGGTTCGCTGCATTTACCACACAAGACACAGCGTGCGGCAGAATGATCGTTTTATTATGATTATCCTGTTTTCATGATCGAGGGAAGCCAAAATCAAAATTGAAAGTCAGTTAATCGCCCAGCCCTAGTACAGATGTTAAAGGCCCCCCAACAACAACAGGGTCATATTTGGCAGCATTGTGTCAGTGGATCAGTCTGAAGTATTTCAGGGGGAGAAACAGTCAGTGAGCTGCTAGTTGATGCCAACCACCTGCAGCAGTGTTCACCTTAACTTGTGCAGCTGAACACTTGAAATGTGTTGTTTGCTTTTGTTTCCCGTCCTCTCAGCAGAAGCATGCAGCCTCCTGCAGCTGTGAACAACTGGAATATATTATGTATATGATGAACTGAGAAATATAAATTAGAAATCTGAAGCAAAGCACTGAAACATCTCTCCTACATTCTTTCAGATGGCACAGACGGACAGAACAATATTATTGGTGGTGTTGTCGGTGGTGTTCTTGGTGTTGCTGCTCTCATCATCATCATCACTTTGGCCTACCGTCATCGTGAGCAGCTTAAGAACTGTAAGTCAAACGTCTCTCAACTTTATCATTATTGACACATTTCCTGTTAAACAGACACTCAAGGTGAAAAGTTGTTTCACTCGCCCTGTTGTTGGTTTAAATGTTGCTGCTCCTCTGAGTTCAGTCAGTATCACTGACAGTTAACATCCACTGTCAGTCAGTGTGACTCTTTTAGTGACGTAGGACGTAACATTATAGAAACTGAGTGTGAGGGTCAGTTTGTAGCCTGACTTTCATACAGGAGGTCAGAGTTGATGTCCTGTCACAGACCAACTACTGATGTAGGTTTTTAATTAAAATCTTAACTTAAAATAAAATGAAGTGAATATTCTTTCATAATCCCCTTCATAAAATTAACATTTGACTCTCATGCTGCTCTTGTAAACAAAAACATAAAGTTGACTCAATGAAGCCATCACATGTTTTTATGTTATCCCTGTTAAATACGTTTACTTATTAATAGTGATGTGATGGAGGAGCTATAATACTGACTATAAAGGTGGACACAAGATGATAACTGGGGTAGAAAATGAGGAAGAACTAAGTTGACAACCAAACTGAGCTCATTAAGCTGCTCCCTTCTTTAAATGGTAATAAATGCGGTGCGTGCTGTTTGAATACTTACAAGTTACTCTCTTTTTTTCTTTTTAATACAGGCTGCTCAGGAACAAATTCCAACAACCCTCAAATCTACCAGGACATTCCACTCCAGGCTCTTCAACCACCTGAAGATGAAGGTAACCCAAAATCTGAGGTCATGTAGGAGCTTTAATATCACCAGATGATAACTGGGGGAGAAAATGTGATTCTGCTGCACAAAGTTTAATAGAATCCAACAGATTGTTGTTGACTCACCAGAGCAGAAAATTACAATTGCTCTACATGCATTTCTACTGTTTGCTCTCATATTAAATGTCTTATGAATAGGATATTTAACAGAGAGCGAGGAATGTTTTGGGATAAATTATGTAGTTAGTGGAAGGACTAAAACTTTCACAAACTTAATACACTGTCTAATATGTAAGGGATAATGTATAGAACAGCAGTCACTATCGGGAAAATAAGACTTATTTTCCCGATAGTGACCGCCGTTCTATACATAATCCTGCTTATTACACGGCTACTTGTCAACGCGAAAAAGTAAACTTCACACAGTGTGTCTTTTTATAATTTATTTGTTATCATTCATAGTATTTACAGCAGAGAAATATAGTTCGCCAAACTGAAGACACAGACGTTAAACAGAACATTCTAAAGAACACAGCGGATTAACTGTCTGAGATCAATTACTGATTTGCCTCTCCCTCTTCGCTGTTCTCCTCTCTTTTTCTTTATTTTATCGGTGACTACAACTCAGCCTTTAGCCTTTAGCCAAGTCTCGAAATCACCGTCTTTTCCAAAAATATTAAAGTTAATTTCAAACTTATCCATAGTGGCCTAGGAGTATGGTTTTTTTCTGATATGAATAACGTCAACTGTCACAGAGTTACAACTGTTCAGCTGACGTTGCTTATCGACCGAATACGCTGGGGTGATAACAAACTTGCACTAAGACAAATTGCTCTCTGGATCAAAACTAGAAGATATTTTTAAAACAATTGATTTATTAAAAAAAAACTTTGCTTTGAAATTGTGTGAATTCATTATCTGCATGTAAAACTGCTCTCACCTTGTCTTCTCACAGAGAACGAACCAGTGGACCAAAACCCAAATGAAGAACAGATCCAGATGCTTGAGAATGAAGAGCAGGACGATCCAGCTGATGGCAAATGAAGTAGCAACCATCGTTCCGCTGAGACTAAAAAACAATCCAGTGAAAAATGTACAAAAGCTCAGCTGTCTGAAGAAAAGAGAATGTATTTCTAGGCACTACACAGGTGAAGTCTAGTATCGTTTCATCCAAAGATTTTGTTTGCACTCAGGTTTAACTTGCTATCCTATGAACTGTTTACAAAGGTTTTTAAAGATTATTTAATATATTAATGTATTGACCCACATCAGACTCTCCGCAGTCAAGACAGACTGTCTGTGATTTTTATCTGAAGCTTCGCGCTTTACGTCTCCTTCCTCTCTCCTCTGATCAGAAGCATCCCAAATTCCTTCCTTATTAATGTGCCACCAGATGATGATGATGATGACGTGTCATCAATTCATGTAGCAGGAAATGCATCAGAATTTAGCCTGTTCACTCAGGTCTTATGTTTAGGTCGAAGCTGAGCTTAGGTGATTAAAAACTCGGATGTAACACAGTGAACACATTCCCATTGCCAACACAAGCCCATTGTTAGTGGGTTTAAGTTTTAATGAGACCTCTGAGCAGGAGGAACCTCCAATGACACTTTATAAAGCTGAGTGGGAGCGTTACAGTTTCTCCAGATGTAAACGGAGTTTCTGAATATCATTCTAGAAACAAAAGTATTGATTATGGGGCGTCGTTTAGCTCAGTAGGTAAAGCAGCGTCCCATGTGCAGAGGCTTTGTCCTCGCTGCAGCAGTCCTGGGTTCAACTCCCGGCCTGGGGCCCTTTGCTTCCAGTCACTCCCGCTCAAAAAAGCTGTAAAGGGGCTGCGCAGGTAGTCGAATGGTTAGAGCGCATGCCAGAAACGCAGTGGACCCTGGTTTGCATCCTACTTGAGGACCTATACTGCATGACAGCCCCCCCCCCCCCTTCTGATCTAGCCACTGTTAAATAAAGGTGTCTTTGCCTCAAAAAAATCTTTAAAAAGAAAGAAAAAAATAATCCGTAAAGGCCAAAGAAATACTTGGAAAAAAAAAGTATTGATTATAATGTGCCTTAACCTGTGAATCCATCCATTGTGCCTGTCATGTATACATTCATTCAGGGATTATAAACTCAATGTAGACTGCTGCTAAACATGTGATACTCATCAGGTTCTGTTGGAGTTTTGTTCTGCACTGCAAACAGTTTAATAGTTTGTAGTTATCAGGCTTCTCATCGTTCTTGCCTCTTATGTCAGAAAAAAGATGAACCTTTCCTTCAAGCATAGCAAGAGATTTTTTAAAATCTTATCTTCTCTGACTTTCTCAAATTGTCATTCTGACTTGACATGTTTAACTTGTTCATGTGAATTTTCCGAGTTGGTTAAACCTTTTGTCCCCAGTTATTCTGAGACCACATGAACGCACCATTTAATTCAGTTCAAAAAACGTAATTTGTCTCTGGGGGGCAATTAAGAGACACAAACAATTCCTCACATTTACTATTTGATGTGTAGCTCATGATTAGCCAGCTTGTGCTAACTAGCTACCTTATGCCAGATTTCTAAAATACAAGATTACAGCTCAGTTTTCAGGACAATTCACTACAGAAAATACTTTACATGATAATCACTGAAACAAATCATTTGTGGATGTAACGACTGGAGACTAAAGTCGTCTTAGCAGACCAAAGCTAACTGGCCTTTAGCTACAATCTAGAATCTAAAATGGGTACAGCTGATCTGAGAGCAGCTCTTTAAACTGTCTGTAATGTTGCACTTGTGTCTTTTATTTAAATTACTGGTGAAAGTCTGACTTTAGAATACTTCTGATGAGACAGTTCTGTGATCATTAGCATCAAGCTTCATGTAAGAGATCCTGTCCTTTACAGAAGGACTTCTCACCTGCAGGTCGTTACACAACAGCGTTATGGACGGCATGTTTTTATGAAAATTACACTGCAGGTTACGTTGCACAACCAGGAGGGAGAGTAAAAGTTTGTGTTCCGGGAAACCTTTTAAATTTTTAACTGATTTATTTATTCATGTTTGTGCAAAAATATCTGAATTTCTGTAAATCTCTTCATGTGTTGACCACATGAGCTTTAATGTAAATTATGAATGTATATTGTGATGTAAAACAATAGGATTTGACGCCTGGGGGTTAGGAGACTTTAATTTAGAATTGCTTTGTATTTATGATAAAGTTTTAATTCTTTATTTAATCTTTGTTATTTTTCATATTAATTCTGTAAATATGACTTAGATTATTGTATGCTTTTCTAAATCTCTCCTTTATTATGTGAATTGAATTAAAGCACTCTCACTTTTTAAAAAAAAAATGCTTGTTTTATTCACACAATACTGGACTTAGACATGAAACCGATAAAGAGCTCCCCCTAGTGATTTAATTATAACACTGCAGTTATTTGTGATTAAAACCATTCAAAGTAAAAGTTCATATTATAGCTTAAATATGAAAATTAAGAGCACTCAGAGCAGTAAACTGTTCCCTGACAGTGTTTAACCATCATATCTGATGTTTACGATTAATATTACGGCTGCATTTATGTGTATGTTGAAACTTTACATTAATTTGTGTTGCAAGTTGTTTTTTGGGGTTTAATTTTTAATTTTAACCTGGGACAACATTTTGCTCATGGTCTGGTAAAGTTTATATGGAGTTTATTAGGGTTGGTAAATATAATGTATTTGCCCTCACAAACACGGCTGGAAATTTCTTGATGTCTCATTAAAAACACCCAGTTTTGTTCTCTGTACCTTTAGCAGAAAATAAATAACATGAAGGAAGAAGATGTTTTCCCTGAAATCAAGGTGTTCCACTCTTCCAATATTCTTCCAAACAACAACGTGCTCGCTCTGCTAAGGTGCCTTAAAGTCAACAAAGTGAACAGTTTTCCCTATCCTGACCAAGCTCCTCAAAATATATGTTACATTGCAAATGACAACCACTTCAGTGCTGCAGTCAGTGAAGCAGAGCCCGGCTCAGGAAGCTATTTGTGGAAGACAGACTCCCAGATCTTATGCTGCTCTCCACTGAGAGATGCTGCTCACAGAGGTTTGACTCTAATGAGTCACATTTCTGTGAAACCGGACATGAGCAGCCACATTATCAACCTGAGCAAACTCAAACACAAGTGTCCTCTGAAACCATGCTCAGGGTTCATCATATCAGTCTTTGAATATGCAGCACTGCCCTCATGGACCACAGTTTATTACAGGGCTATAGGCTGTACAGCAGCACAACAACAACTTTACAACTGAGCAGCATTCAGCTGAGATAACAACAGCGCTCTCTACAACACTGAGTGAAGCCTGACTGATAAAAGCTTCTCTTCTGTCAGTGAGCTGTAGTTTATGGTCTGAACTGTGGGAGGCAGCAAAGTGTCGATCCAGTCCAAGAACACCAGATGAAAGAGACAGGGTTGCCAAGTTTTCTTCAAAATGAAGTTGCGACTTTGGGCTTTTCCCCCGTGTGTTGGGGAAACTAATTGAAAACTAGTAATCCTATCTTGTCATGCTGTAGGAGTCATCTACAACCACTCCAGCAAGTTGAATACTGCAGACATCTGACAAAAACAAGTAGTGAAACTCCTCATTAGTAATAATATATGAACTGATATCTGCTTGTGTTGTTGCTGCTGTAGTTAAACTATTTGTAAGTAGGACAAACTTACCTTGTTGTGCTCAAGATGGAGTGCAACAGTTGTGCTGTTTACTTTCTGTTTTGTGTGCTGACTGAAGTGTGGCTGCTTTGGAGGAAATGAAACTGCTTCACTCAGTGTCTGAGGGGATTTTTCCATGCTGGGAATTCAGTGCACATGACAGATTGTTAATGAGGACTCCAAAGAGAGTTTGTGGAATAGATAATGAATTATGACATGTACTTTAAATTGATATAAAAACGTACACTCCTTGTCTTTATGGCACACGGTTGTCTGTCCCTGTTGTAATGTGTTACAAAGTTATTTTATTGCAAACTTCAGCCCAGAAGTCAAAACATCGTAACACAGTATATAACTGTTGGACATCGTTACAGTGGAATTAGAAATGTAGATAATATTTCGTACACAGCATCAAGCATATTAACAATGTGTCCACCATCTTTCTGTATGTTTAAACAAACGACTCATCAGATTTGAGAACCAGAATGTTTGTGGTTGGTTCAGTGCATACATCATTTTTTTAAACTATGTAGGCGTCGTGTTATACTGGCAAAGAGATACTTAAAGATGATAAATAAAGAAATAAGAATATTAGCTTCTTTCCATTCATATTGGGCAGCAAACAGGCTCTTCTTCTTCTTCTTCTTCTTCTTCTTCTTCTTCTTCTTCAGTCGAGCACCAGATGATCAGGCGATCTCTCCTGCAGGAAAACCAGAGCAGAGAAAGTCTGAAGTCATTTGAAGAATTTAATTCCACCTTTTTTTTCTTTTTTCAGTCTTGCATGGTTTCATTTCACTTCCTGCTTTCTGTGACAACCAGTTCTGCTCTGTTGGCCTTGTTCACCCTGTTAGCCACAAACTGAGGCCTCTGTCACATAGCGAGCTGTGTGGGTTAGTTGGCCCTTTTTTAGGCTTGACCAGGTGTGCAAAACATTCGGGGTTTTAGCCCTGCAGATAGAGTCTTTTTTTAATGGGGGTGTGGGAAAATTTGAAAATTGGGCTGTTTGAGAAGGAGAGGAAGGCCAATCATTTCATCCTCATCGTCATATTCTAATCACACATAAAGCTAATTTTCCCTCACTATAGGCTGACTGAGTGATGTTTAAGTTAAAGATATTATAGCCTGTAATAAGACCTGTGCTGTGTGCATAGGCTATTAGAGCAGGTAGAACATTCCCTATTATAATTTCTTCACTTCATTGTCTATCTGCATTAGCCCTACGGTACTGTACTAGTTTACGTAATGGAACAAGTTCATGGAAAACGAAGGATGGCTTATGAAGAACATGATTCGATCCTACAGAGCTGGTAGGATACGTAAGTAAGTTTGTCTCTTTAGTTATTCAAATGAAGTGTCCTGAAAGCTAGTGAGGTGCAGAGGCTGGCTACTAGCTAGTAACACAGGACCACCATTGATTCAAAGCAACGGCTGGCTGACCTGAGCTAATGAAAGTATTATCAGAGGTTCGGGAGATGATGTCTCACTCTCCATGTCTTCTTGCTCTGGCTGCAACTTTTTTTTTTCCAATGATCCTCTGTATATCCATAATAACTGACTCCTGTAAACCTTGTATATCCAGAATAACTAACTACTGTAACTTCTGTATATCCAGAATAACTAACTGCTATAAACATTGCAATGGAACTAAACAGTGTGCTAACAGACGGCTCTGCTATTATCAGTGAGGCATAGAGGGGAAAAGTATAACACTGATGTTGAATTTGCAACACATTATTCTGACTCTGCCCATATATGGGAATATGTCATAAGGAAATCCAGGTCAGCTCCTGGTGAAAATGTTGCGTTTGTGGCTGCTGGCCGTTCGATATACAACCACATAAAAACCTCTGGGGCTGTTTTCATCATCAGGTGATTATATTTGATTTTTTTTTTTTTTATGCACAGAGATTTGGAGATATTCCCAAAACATCCGGGGCTATAGCCTGGAATGTCCAGGTCTAACGATGAGCCTGGTCTTGGCTTTGGTTTTCTGCCATCTCGTACTGGCCCCATTTTATTAAGGTCTATCACCATGGTAACCTACAGTACAGCTTACAGGAACCACGTTTGGAGGTTTGTATCGCAATGACGGCCAGACTACTGACCAATCAGATCACTCTCTGGCGTGATGCTTTGACGTGTCTCTCTTTGAGGAGGACACCAGATCAGATGATCAGTACAGCAGTAATGATATTGTATGAGACGGATTCTTACCTTGAGTGCACCTTCTGTAGGTGTATATGGCGAGGATGAGGATGGCAGTGCAGATGTTGAAGAGCAGGATGGTCCACACCAGCTTGTGCAGAGACATGGGAGGAGGATGAAGAGAGGAATTCGATGGTTGACCTGTGAGGAAGATATCGATCAGTTTCAGACATGAAACATGATCCAAATATCACACTGAATTTTCCAGAATAGTCTCAAACAGCCCGACATGTTGTGACATACAGAGAGCAGAAGATCAGCTCACCTGTCACAGACAGCCAGCTCTGCTCCGACTGTCGTTTCTCAGGGTGTTCACACTTGTAGAAGCCTTCATGATGCTTGGACACTGACGAGAGGATCATCTTTCCTGCAGGCTCAGTACCGATGAATACACCGTCTTTGAAGAATGTAGCGCTGAAATCAGAAGTAGGATTATTTTCTGTTCCTTCCTTGTAGGAACAGCGAAGTGTCACAGTGTCTCCCTCTGTCACAGGACGTGCAGGGCTCTCCAGGATCACATCACCCTCTGAAATACAGAAAGGCAAAGCCGACATTTAGTCCAAATATAACACCACGTCTTATTTCCATAAGTAAATTTACATCATCAACCATCACCTACCGTCCAATTCACTTTGTCATTTGACCTAAAATGTTTTTAAAGATGTGATGGAAGCTCATCGAGGAGTGAGGACAAAGGCCACACAGCTGGAACATTCAAACCACGGTGGAGACAGAACTCTACACATGTTACCTTTGCATCCTTACGTTTTATTAGAGTTGACAAAACTTTTCCCCTTCACTGTTTGCTATGCGCCATGATGACATTTCACCTTATCAGTATTTACACCATACTGTGCCATGTTGTGAGTTGCATTTGTCTTGAATCGACAGAGATGATAAAACACAGAGTAAACTGTAACATGACAATGGACAGATGATGCAGCTCAGCCTCGCATCATATTTAAAGTAATAATCTGGCAGATTTTTATTGAAATAAATATTCTTCGGTCGTCAAGAGAGAGAAAGTGGCTCGCTAACGACATGTTAGTCCTGATCTCTGCCAACATAGAGGGCCTCTCCATGTGAAAGTCCCAGGCCTCAGATATAGATAACCGATTTATGATCTCTTTGTCAAACTGGAGCATAAAACACAATGTGAAAGAAAACATAAGCATACCTGTCACTGTGATGTTGATGGGTTTGCTGCACTCGCCCTGCTCAGATTCACACCAGTACACCCCGGAGTCAAATGGATTGGCTCTCCTGAGGGTGCAGACAGAGTCACGTGGGTATCCGAAGCCCCCCTTACATGGCTGGGATGTCTTATATGAAGTGTTTCTCTTCAGTGTCCAGTCAGTAGAGTTTCCTGGCCCTGCACAGCTTAGAGAGATCTGTTCATACCGAAAGAACTGGGATCTGTCAGGGTAGATGCTCAGGGTGGCTGCTGGTGATTTAAACAGGAAATAAAAGACGTGATTTTAAAAACATCAGATTGATATCTAATCTTACTGACATCAAACCCTGCATGTTTGGTTCTGAAGTGATCAGACCAACCGTCAGCTCACTATTGTTATAGTGAGGTATCTGGATGGCAACACATGTTTTTTGAGTTTACTTGGTAGATTGAATGATGACTAATTGTTTCTCCTCATATGAGTTAAGGAGTGCAGACAGAGTGAGGCTCACAGCTCCAGGGGTCCTAAAGTAGTTTTTCAACTGGTGAGGGCTAAAGGTTAGCAGACGGCAGGCCATCATAAAGTACCAAAACCTGAGGTTGGCCCCCGCCAAATGGTGGGAGATGCCCAAATGTTTATGTTCACGTAGAAGGATGGGGAACCCCTTTGGGTCATTTTGGGGACAAGACCGACAGTTATCCGCAGCCAGGTCAGATGAGTTATGGGAGAAGAGTAGAGAAACAGGTCAACTCCTCTTTTAGTCTATGGGATAATATACCAAAATGACCAATTAGAAGAAGTGGGTGTGTACTGGAAAGGGTCTCTAAAGGCCTGTGCAAAGAGAGAAGAGAAGGGCTGGCACCTAGTAGAACTCCTTAGATCAAGGGCTGATAGGAGTTCTGATCGGTCAGAGGGAGAAGCATTTTGGCATTGCTTTTTCCAGAGATTTGATAATGTCAGAACGCGGCCGCTTCTGATCTGGACGCAGGGCTCAAGATTCTGTTTCAATAAAGATTGCTCTATCATTCCACCCAGCCTTGCCTCCGCAGAATACTTTTATCATCAAACTACACACTGACACCTTTGAGGAGGAAAGCCCATAAACTACAATAGCCTTTTCAATTCTGTACCTGCTGTTGATATTGTATCTATCTTGGTGTATCATTCTCCTGCTTACTGTCACTCTCCACACCTTTACCCTAATGTGTTGTGAACTTCTGGTTTTATGTAAAACTGCATTTACTTGTCTCAGTACCCACTCTTGACAATGACAGAGTGAAATCTTAAGTAATAATCAGTGTAGAAAACAAACCCCTGAAGTATTGGTATTAAAAATGAATGATCCAACCGAAGTATGTCTTATGGAAAAAGTTAGATTACTTACAGATTATGAGGCAGAGTGAAGCGACCTCCATCCTCCGTCGATGCTGTCAGAGTTCTCACTGTTCACTTTCAGCCAACATTCAGCCCACATCCTGAGATCAAAGGAAACCATGACAGACAACAACGAGAAGGCCGAACAAATCAAACAACCACACTGAAGTTCACCTCAGTGTTTCACAGGGTTCTACTTTACTGTTCAAAACAATAGAAAAAATAATCAACCTAAACTGTAAAACTGTAGCATTTGAATTACCCATTACCATCATACCATATTTTATTGTCTGACTTCCCTGATGGCTGATTTTCTCCATTTTGCTGATATTGAACCTTTTCTGAATAGTGTTAATTTCCATTTAAAGCTACTGCAAGAAACTTTCATGCTTGTGGCGGCCCCTGTGGACAAAAGCGGTATGAGCACCACCAGGGCCATATTGGCCACCAGCAGAATTCAGTGGTCTGACAAGCAGATCAGCCTTGAGTGTTGAGCCAGTGTTGAAAATGCTAAATTTAAAAAGTGAGGAAACAACACAGGGCAGCTACAGTCCCTCAGAGCTGTAAACCGCCTGCTTCACTGCCAGCTTTCCTCTGAATATTATCACATCTGATCAACACAATCTTCAGTCAGTGTGTGAGCTGTGCATGGCTGCTCTGTGGTGAAGAGTGAAACTATTTTTGGATTTTATTTTTAAACTACAGGTAAAAGATGCAAGTGGTTGTGAAAGGAGTCCACACCTGGTCTTCTGCTGAAGGATTTTGATCTGGCTAGCATGTCCATTTGTTTTGGAAGCGGGCGATGTGTAACAGGAACTACCACAAAAGCAATACAGTATTTAGCCAGGTGTTTATGTGTTTGATTTTTGCAGCATTATAGAGTCTTTTTTTTTCAGCTTCTCACATGCAAACAGCAACAACCACACTTGGTGCTTGGTGCTTCCTCTTTAATCAAAAAGGAAAACAAACAAGTAAACCTCATCCTCAGCCTCATGCTGGTCACAGAGGTTTGACTCTAATGAGTCACATTTCTGTGAAACCGGACATGAGCAGCCACATTATCAACCTGAGCAAACTCAAACACAAGTGTCCTCTGAAACCATGCTCAGGGTTCATCATATCAGTCTTTGAATATGCAGCACTGCCCTCCTGGACCAGAGTATATTACAGTGCTATAGGCTGTACAGCAGCACAACAACAACTTTACAACTGAGCAGCATTCAGCCAAGCTGACAACAGCGCTCTCTACAACACTGAGTGAAGCCTGACTGATAAAAGCTTCTCTTCTGTCAGTGAGCTGTAGTTCAAGGTCTGAACTGTGGGAGGCAGCAAAGTGTCGATCCTTCTTCCCATGTCCCTGCTGGCATATAAACTAATAATGCCCATCTTATCATGAACACCAACACAACACCAAGTTTGATTTACCTTAATTATGTATACAGTATACCCTGTGTGTGTGTGTGTGTGTGTGTCGGTCATTCACTGTCACATTGAAATGTGTCACACTGTAGGAGAAAGTGCATCTCTGTCTCCACCTCACCTGTCGAACAGTGACCACATGTTCTGTTTTCTTTTGGTTGCCATGATTTTTTGTGTCTTGCTGTTTGGATTGTCAGTTTGTGATCACTGAGCCTGAACCGGGTCAGGATCTGTCTGAGCCTGAACCGGGTCAGGATCTGTCTGAGCCTGAACCGGGTCAGGATCCGTCTGAGCCTGAACCGGGTCAGGATCTGTCTGAGCCTGAACCGGGTCAGAATCTGTCTCTGTTTTCTATCTCTGACAGTAGAGAGATATTCTGCTGGTTCATAATCTCTGTTTAGGGTCAGACAACATTCTAATCTACTTTGGCTTTTAGTTTCTTCTTGTCAATGTTCCAGACAGGTTTCTTTACATTGTGTTATAATTTGCTTTGCTGTGATTGGTGTTTGGAGAGCAGTGTTGTTGTGAGGCTGGTCATGAAAGATCATGACATTAGTTTTCTTCATATTTACTGCCAGGGCCCAGTTCTGACAGTACTTATCTACTATGTCCAGCTGTTGCTGTAGTCCTTGTTCAGTAGGAGACAGTAGAACAAAGTCATCAGCATAAAACAGAGACTTCACCTCTCTATCTAGGAGGGAGAGGCCAGGAGCAGCACATTGATCCAGCTCAACAGCGCATGTAACCCACAGCATCTGGGTGTGTATTAGCTGCCAGAATCCCTCTACACCTCCCCTGGAGCTTGCGTTGTGTTTTTGTTGTTGTCTGTTTGTGTCATGGGGTGTCGTGCAGAAAGAAGGAATGGCACCAGACACTGGGTTTGCAATTGTGGGCAGCACTTGGGCCTGCACTTTAATCCTCCATAGCAACACTCTTCTTCTGTTATCACCCTTACAGGACCTAGAAAGGGAACTAAAGTTATTCTGCTTATAAAAGGGCACGAGAAAATAAACTACTTCACTTAAAAAAAATAAAAAATAAAAAATAAATAAAAAAAACCTTACTTAATGAGAAGATTTTTTCATGGCCCAATAAAAAATATTTTTGTGAAAATTAAAAATACATCAAGTGTAAATGTAAAAACGAGTGGAAAATAAATAAATTGTTATTCATAAATACAAACATAAATATGGCTATCTTTCACCTTGTGTATTTCTCATACAGAATAAAACACTATAATGTTTCAGAACTCACAGGCTGGAACATGGGGCATCTTTGGGGCAAAAACAGTCCCATACAGTGGACCTCCACTTCTGAACATTAATGACACGTAAGTCACCTGCTGTATTTCCGGCCTACTTCTTAATGAGATGCATGTTTTTCTTTACAAAGATAGGCATCTCTGCCTTGTTACAGTTTCTCTTTTCATCCAAGACATGAGACACAGAGCTGAATAACCGCTCACTCTCCGTGCTGGTGCATGGCGCACACAGGTATTTGTTTGCCATTTGTGCGAGTTCAGGAAAACGCAGGTGGTTATTTGTCCAATAGCCGAGTGCACTCTCACCTCTGGGAATAGACGCCCAGATCAACCTGTGATACAAAACACCTGTACCGACCGTCGACCGTGGTTCAAAGGAAAGCCCAGACATGTATCTCACTCTTCTCAAGGTATAACGACGGATATCAGAAGGAGGAGTTGACTCCCCCTTCACAGTGTGTGTGTGTGTGTGTGTGTGCGTGTGTCTTTTGTGCTACTGTATTGAACAGTTTGTGAAGCATCCCCTTTTCAGAATTTTGGCTGTGTTCCCCATTTGTCATCATTTCCAACCACCAAATCAACCCATGGGCAACATGTGTGTTTTAGGCCTACAGTGATTCTGATATTCTCTGACATAAAATGTTCTCCCTACACACAGAATTGTATCTGTTTTAATCAGGTTGTGATTAATTGAATGATCCTGAGTTAACAGCATTGTATTTTAAGCTCAAAGCCCGGGGTTGATCGCTGTATGTGGTTGAGCATCAAAAAAAGGACTGACTGACTTTTTTAAACAAACTTTTTAAGAGACTATGGGTCTTATTTATTTTCAAATGAGGCTACTTTTTATTTGGTATATTTTCACATTTCTATTGTTTTATTTAATAAATACACCAAAACATCATTGAAATGGAAAAGCGAAGTTCAAGTAAATTTTACTCTAAGCATAGTAGCTCACTGCAGAGTTGCCACGTGACATGTCATGTAAAAATATACATTAAGGTTTATTTTGGCTTCTTATAAACCTTGATAGGCTAAGTTAGACTGTCTAGGCTGTGTTACCTTCATCATAATTCACAAATATGTTTTGCAGCCCCAGATTTTTGTGGTGAGGGGCTGAATGATTACTTCACTATCTTTTGATAGTGAAATTTACTGACACCTGCCCGAACTTCTGGTAAGGAATCGACTTCTCCCTTCTGGTGTCCGTCGTTATACCTTGAGAAGAGTGAGATACATGTCTGAGCCAAATTGGAGGACTTGAGACTTACTTGACTAACACTGATGAAAGACTCGACTCGACTTTGACTTTGCATTCATAACTTGAGACTTAGATGTAGCGTCTTCAGTGCGCACAAAGCCATTATGTTAAATGTAGGCGCTCACAGACCAACATTATAACGTATCGGCACACATTCGGTGCGACGCACTTGTTTTTTCGTGCACGTCCGCGACAGACCTGCTTCTCCCTCAGGTGTTGTGTCTGTGTCTCTCCTACTGTTTCTCACGGAGCTCTGCCCCGTTTGAACGGAGAAGGGGCCGTATGTGTGAAGACGTAGAATGTATTTTATAGAAGAGAAACACACATTTCAGGACAGAACAGACATGTCCTGTGATTTTCAGCCTCCTTTTATAGAGGGGGAGGGGAACAATACCTGAGAGTAATATTCTCAGCTGTCAGGTTGTGCAGTATGCTGCAGTCCCAGGGTTGATATTAATCTAATCTTATTCTTGTATTCATGGGTTTGAAAAACAATTCTAAAATTGATCAACTATGCATTTACATCATATTACTGACTAACCACCCTCTTCTGTTTACTGTGTCTACAGATATGAAGAATACATTCATACGAACTTCTTGTGACTTGTTCTTAGCCATGACTCGACTTGACTTCCTTTATTTTCATCACAGCTAATTTGGGACTTGCTTGAGACTTGAAGGTTAAGACTTGAGACTTGCTTATGACTTGCACGTATGTGACTTACTGCCACCTCTGCTTAATGAAATATAACAACAGTTTAACGTTTTAAGATCGATCGACTTATTCACCTAAATCCACCATGGTCTTTACATCAACCTTTGTTACCTGGAAACAAAACAAAGAAGAACATGACAGAAATTGTCTAATAGGAAAAAGGGAAGTTATTGGTTATAACAAGTTACACACACAAGTACATGCGTCTTTAGCAGCACTGCTTGCTTAAAAAACATTTAAAAAAGGGTTAGCTTAATTTTTGGTACAAGAATATATGTTGGAGGTAGGTGATCATGTTTATAAGCACACGTATAAAGTCCGTCTGTTCCAGAAACTCCCCTCTTAACTATACCCGGACTTACCACTAGATGGAGCTGTGGCTCCATCACACTTTCAGAGATTAAATCTGAAATCATTAACTATAGTTTCCTTGAACTTAGAAAACAGAGGGAAAGAGTATGTTTGGGTTCTCATCAAGCTGATTAAGAATATTTTGTCCTGCAAAGGATGAGATTACATTTTAGCACATTTTAGCATTAAGACAGAAATTAAGGCTCTTCCTTTCTCCTGCTGGGAATGCAGAGACACTCTGGCTGGATTAGGTGTCTTAACTCACACGTTGTGGCACTTTGATGGCTCATGCCAGAAGTGGAGGGTATCTGTTGATGACAAGTCTGGTATAACAGACTGGGACCTTGTTTTTCCCAGTGACCACTGATCACTGAATTATAAACAGTCTGTCAAAATGAACAAATACCAGATGTTAGAGGAGACCTTTCTGAGTCTCTGATGTCCAGAGTTTTGTTAACATAGACACTATATAAGTCAGTGAAGTGGAGAACTTAAGGTGACAAATTCTCGTCTTCCCCCTTTCCGTGATAACCCTTGTTGTCTGGTTTGGTGTCTGGTTTCTTCTCGCTGGCAATATTTATTGCCCAGCCCATGTTGTCTTTCAGCATCAGAGTGTGAATGGAGAGAGGGGGAAGGAGAGAGTCAGGCCATTAGGGTGTCAGAGAAAGTGGATCAGAGGGAAGTCTGTGTGGACATGAAGATCGCATCTCTGTGATATAAAGATGAGACAAAGGACATGTTTATACAATCACATTATTGTTTCAGAGCTGATAACTGAGGTTGATAAGGAGTGGGACATTCAGCGTCTGTCTGATCTCTGATGATTTGCATGTTCAGAGCAATGGACGGCATGGAAACATCCAGTTCTCTGTCACGAGATTTTATAGAGAGATTACACATGAAAACACTGGAGGCTTTTATAATTAACAAGTTGTTTGAACAATTACCCAGAGATGACCTTAAGACTCATTTTATGTATGGACCCGTGAACATTTTCAGTTTTTTGGGGGGAGTCTCTTCCCAACTGAGTCAAGGGTCTGAAGATAAGAGGCTGACCTACACTGTGACAGCAAAGTTTGATTTGTAATACAGAACTATACAAATATAATGACTGACCTGACTTGACTTTATTTACATTTTAGTGATTAAATTAATGAAGAAACACTAAGGAGGAGCTGCATAATGAAAGAAATGACACCTAAAGCCGAGATAATAGAACTTAAATGTACCTTAATAATAATAATCAAAATAAAATTGAAAGTACCTCCTGTATTCTATTTGGCAGTGCAGATGAGAGCTGGTGGTCAAAACACCAAGTTCAGCACAACATTTCTTTAATAAGTTCTTTATTGTTTGCAGCAAGAGTCTCACATCAGATCACATGGATGGTGACTGAAGAGAGGCCGTCTCTCCTCGTCCTCTATAACAGCACAAACCAACACACACAATTACAGCAGTCACAAGAAATAACACTCCACCATCTCCACATCCACATTAAGTTAAACATCAACTTAACATCCCATAGTTTATATGTCTTACCTCAACTACTGTCTGAACACATGTACACAGAAGAGGCTACACGAACACCTTCAGGATGAACTCCTTAACTGAGTTCCTGTTGAGGTCAGTTTTCTCATCCTTATACCAGAAATGTTCTGCAACCATACAACTGTCACTGGACAGAAACCATACACATATCTGTTATTGTTTAGTTTCATATCCAAGAATATCATATCAAAATAATAAAAAGGGACTTTAGAGAATTTCCCTCACAATACACATCAATCTAACAGGAGCATTTTATTGCTGTAGCTACATTACAGGTTTAAGTTTTAAAGAGTCATTTAATCGTACACGTTTTGTTTTCGCATTAAATCTGGAGGAGCAAATCTCTTTACAGTTGGCAGGTTGGTATTGAAAGAGAAATACATATGGAAATTCCCCATATGATAGAACAACGAGTCAGACAACTCTATTGTTTTTTTTTTTTTACTTCTCATTGTCAGGACACTGACATGTAAAGATGAAGTTTCTGCTCTGTTGAAAAATAACTTTTCCTGTCATAATGAGGAAGTGTTGTGTGACAGGTGTGGTCACAGAGGGCTGGTTAAGTCTCTACATTACATCAATTCCTTATCGTTTGTAAAGTGTCATATCTTTAATTATATTCCACGCACTGATTTGATTGAGCATGATGAAGGAGAAAGTGGGATTCATCGTGTTGCTGCTCACTCGAGCTGTCGTGGCCTCAACAGGTATGAAACTTTTTTGGAAAAACATCCACTCAAACCACTAAAATGTACTTTTGACTGACATAGTTATGCTAGTATGTTTAGAATCAATATATATATGATTTGCACTATTTAATTGATTTAGTGTTTATACACACACAATATGTTATATATATTTTATAAACCATTTATATTAAATATTTTATTGTAATGCTGCAACTGATAAACTAAAAATGTTATCAAATCCTTTGTAGTTCATCTATAAAGACAATATTTAGAAAATAGATGTTTATAAACCTTTAACCAGCTGCTTAACAAATGGTAGATAAAGCATGGCATGGTTTGTTAACTAAAGTTTGATTAACTATAAAGTTACCATTTGCTAATGATGGTTATTATTATTATTATTATTATTATTATTATTATTATTATCAAAGCGTTACCACCCACTTGTGGTCCCACTGAGATCGAGAGGTCAAGGGAGACCCTGTTCATGATGCTACTTTATACAAATAAACATATTAGAAATATGCAAAAAAAACAGTTTGAAGTAGAACTACCATCAGTCCCTTAACTTGAAGCGTAGAGAGATATATTCATGTAATCTTGTAAATTCAGCATTGAGAAGACTCAAAACATGTTCATCAGCAGGACTAGAGCCTTCTGCCACGGTAACACTTTTGTGTGATTTTTCAGAAAGTTCATTTGTAAATAAAAGAAGGACAGGATAGATTACATTAAATGTTATACAAAAATGTATTTGATAGAGACAAAGGAGGTGTCATCATGTCATATAGGTGCTGGTCCAGATTCTGCTGGAACAGGATCTTGGACAAATCAAGCCCTTAACACACTTGGCAACTGTCCAGAGGTCTTGCTCAAAAATGGTTTGAACAGCGGTCAGAGTGTGGCAGTACTGGCTGTACTTTTCTTACAGGCCAGCTCGACCTACTTACAAATAGAAACAAACAACATGTAAAACTAGGGGAATGCCCAACGTCTACTATTAGGACAACACACCAATAAACAAATGACTCTTCCAGGTATAATAAACAAATGTGCTCTTGTCTCATGTCTCAGGGAAATAAAAGGTCAAACTGAATGTATAAAGGGGCTGGGGCTTTAAGGGGTTCCCAAATAGACAAAGTCTCCTTTCTAAAAAGATGTGGGTAGCCAAGAAAACAAAATAGGGCCTCAAAGACCAGAGTTTCTGGCTGGCAATCTAAGGGGGAATTAGGTTCTCAGTGATTAAGAGCATGTCCACACAAACCAAAACAAACAATACTGACTCAGAGCACCGCTGCTACAAAACAATTTAGGAGAAACACTACTATAGCATATCGGATTATCAAACATTGTGCATGTTGTCATGTAGGATAGACTGATTGTCTCTGTATTCATCCATGAAATACTGTAATGTTACATGCCTACTGCATGTTGAGAAAATTTAGATGGTATTGTGCAACAGATGGGGGCCCCCCGAATATTGACATTCGCACACTGATTATATTATTACCATCCCTAGTATCGGGTTAAACTGTGCTATTGTTAAAAGCAATAAATTATTCTCCCAGAAATGTTCACTGAAGTCCAGTATTTATGAAATGTTATATAAAGTGTGATCAAGTGGCTTCTCTCTTTCTCACATTAGTGTAAGTCGCTTCTGTTGGGCTTGTCTCCATGGCTTCTCCTTGACTTCACTGCTTGTTTCTCAGATCTGGCAAACTGGAAGTCGTCACTTCCACTTCACAAGTGAGCTGTGACTTTGTTGTTGCCTCCTGCGGGCAGTCCGTGTGGTGGGGAGGAAGAGCAGCTAAACGGTACTACAAGTTGGCCACAGATGATGTAACGTAAGCAGCTGCTTTTAATGCTCTTCATGGGGCTGGGGGACGCTTCTGGAGACTCAGGTGAGCGGAATCAACATGGAAAGACAAAAAATTACCATCATTATCTTTATGATTTGCCTTAACGTTACATTCAGTGGAAAATAAAGTCTGACTGCGCAGCACCCGGACTGTGCTAGAGCTGACGGGCTAATGGGTGTTAACGGTGACTGAGTGCTAGCAGTTAGAGCCAGCTAAGGTTCCACGGTGATTGAAGCAGTCCGGAATTTGCTCCAATGGATTTACAGCATTATTATAAGACAAACAATACAAGAAATGAAATGGACACAGTGAATACTGTTGGGTGCAAATTCCCCATTTTCTGAAAAACATGAAGTGTCCAAGTGTGAATGGGTAGTTTCTTACATTATTTTATATCTTACAGATTGTGCTCTTAGAACTGTGTGTTTTTTTTTAGAACTGTTAACCAGCGTAACTGGCATTGTAAAAACATGATCAGTAAGTGTATACAACTTAGTGAGGGCTTCATATTTTGATATTCATCCATATCAATTAATCATGCATAAAGTAGTCCCTTACACTGGGAGAAAAGGAAGATGGTGAGAAGAACTGGGGATCTGGGAGGGTTGGAGGGAGGAGAAAGATAAGAACATGAGTAGATATTACAGACACTTAAAATTATTATTTAGTAAGCGTTGATATGCGCTGTTGGCTGTTTAGGACAAATAAACAAGAAAGTTAAGCACAATAAATGATTCCCTGTGCAGTACTTTTTGAATGATATGGGGAGCCTCTACGAAGTTGTTATTTATAGTGGTATGCTATGAGTTGCAAACAGGCAAATTGTGTCTCCCCCAATCCTGACATCGGATCTGCAACCCTGACTGTTGGTGGTAACCTGGAGGGTGTGTGAGCCAACCAACGAAGGAGTTAAACATAAGCTAGCTGGAACAAAAACAGTCGACTAACTTTCAGCTTACTTTCGGTTGAGGTGGGATTAAAATAATGTATCAACTGGTTATCAAGACATTTCTCGGAGGTAGTGACGCTCTTTAATCTGTTTGCAAAACAAGCTTCATTATGAAAGTATCTAACTTACGCCACTGTTTACACATCATGTGTAATATTTTAATGTAAAGCATCATTATTATTTTTTGGTTTCATTTCACTCATGAGTCGAGTAAATGTTTTGTATTCATGTTTCCAGAACAGCTTGTGTGTAAAGCTGAGGGGAAGTTACTGGAGGCTAAATTGGCTTTTGTTTTACTACAAGCACTGGATTATAAAATACAGCAACCAGCGTCTTGTGTTGTGTTTATTTTTCCAAAGGGTCAGTGCAATCAAAATGTGTTTATATGTCTGTGTGTCTTGTTGCACAAAACTCTTATCATCATATCTGCAGTCAGTCACAACTTGGAGAACAAACTGAGCTCATAAAACTGTTCATGTCCCTGAAACAGATGTGATAAATCTGCTGCTTCTTTTTAATACTTAAAAAAGTTTCTCTTTTTATTAACAGTAAGTTGAACTTGCTTCTTAATACAGCTCCAGGTCATCATGGTGAGGGGAAGAGTGCGCAGCTGTTGCCAGCCACTTTTTTACATCATAACTAAAACACTGGATTCTAAAACACAGCGACCAGCGTCTGTGTTGTGAGTATTTTTTTGTAGACAATCCAAAGGCTCGATGAAATCATAATAATTTGTTTCTGTTTGTCTTCAACAGTGTTGCAGTGCCAAAATACAACCATTGAAGTAAAAGATGGTGACACAGTGATTCTCCCATGTTCAACAAAGAACAAGATGGATATCAGCCTTGAAGAAGTTGAGTGGACATTTAAGGATCCAACTACAGGGAAAAAGACTGTCCATCTGTATTTTCAGGGTGAAGATGACCTTCACCAACAGAGTGATGACTTCAAAGACCGAACATCTCTTTTCAAGGAGGAACTGTCCTCAGGGAATTGTTCTCTAAGTCTGCTAGTAAACACATCTCATAATGGTACATACCGCTGCTGTGTTGGAGGGCGTCTCTGCTGTAACTTAACCCTCAAAGGTACGTACTAATACTATTTTATCATGAGGTTTGTAACCAAATGTACACAAGAGGCTTCACAGGTAATAACAGCTTGTTTGATGCAGTGATGTGACATTAAATCAGATGTCTAGATGATGATGCCCACAAATTGTGTTTGACTATTATTTCATTGTTCATAATCACAACTTGGAGAACAAACTGATCACATAGAAATGTTCTTTTCCCTGAAACAGATGTAATAAATGTGCTGCTTCCTTGTTAATACATAAAAGAGTTTTTTTCTTTTTTAACAGTCCTTCCAGCAGAAGAAGACAACACCTAACTGATATCTGCTTGTATTGTAGCTGCTGTAGTTAAACTATTTGTAAGTAGGACAAACTTACCTTGTTGTGCTCAAGATGGAGTGCAACAGTTGTGCTGTTTACTTTCAGTTTCCAGAACTTATTATGTGCTAAAGGTAGGGTGTGGCTGCTTTGGAGGAAACGAAACTGCTTCATTCAGTGCCTGAGGAGATTCCTCCATGGTGGGAACTCAGTGCACATGACAGATTGTTAATGAGGACTCCAAAGAGAGTTTGTGAAGTAGGTAATGAATTGCGATGTGTACCTTTTTGGTTTTTTTAATGAATATAAAAACTTGCACTCCTTGTCTTTATGGCACATGGTTGTCTGTCCCTGTTGTAATGTGATGAATAAGATATGATTATGAATGCAGTTACGTTCAGAGCTGAACCAGGATATTTTTAGACATGTGTGTTTTAACAGGATCAATAATCACTTAGGAAATAATATCAGTGCAGCACACAGATGAAAGCTGGACACAAATTCCCACAGAAGATGGTAAGTAACAAATTTTACTTAAATTTAATAAACTTATTTCTTTGCTGAAAAGAACTTACTGACATGAGTAACACTTCATGATAGGCAATATTAATAGTTTACAAGTTAGTAATTTTACTAATGGCATCCAAATAATGTTTATAAATGAACTACACAATATTTTTTACAAAGTAACATCAATTGTTACTTTCCATAAAGAATTGCTAATAGTTCATAACACACACACAAAACAGTATTTCAGCAATTATATCACATTTTATATACAAAAGAAAAACATTGTATTACACAGCATATAGTGAAGACATTTCGTGGATACGTCACCAAAGAAGTTCTTATATGGTAAATGTATTTCCACCGGATGAATTTCTGCCCAAAATGTTCCTGACTGTGACCATATAAAATGTTAAAAAGTCCCAGAAGTCAAAACATCATAACACAGTATATAACTGCAGGACATCGTTACAGTGGAATAAGAAATGTAGATAATATTTGGTACACAGCATCAAGCATATTAACAATGTGTCCGCCATCTTTCTGTATGTTTAAACAAACGACTCATTAGAGAACCAGAATGTTTGTAGCTGGTTCAGTGAATGCATCATTTATAAAATAATAATAACAATTAAAGCATGTAGGTGTTGTGCTATACTGGCAAAGAGATGCTTAAAGAAGATAAATAAAGAAATAAGAATATCAGCTTCTTTCCATTCATATTGGGCAGCAAACAGGCTCTTCTTCTTCTTCTTCTCCTTCTTCTTCTTCAGTATTGATCAGACGTTCTCTTTTTAACATCAGCTCGAGCTGCAGGAAAACCAGAGCAGAGAAAGTCTGAAGTCATTTTAAGAATTTAATCCCACCTGTTTTTCCTTTTTCAGTCTTGCATGACTTCATTTCACTTCCTGCTTTCTACCAACGTTGCTGTGACAACCAGCTCTGCTCTGGTCGTCTTGTTCACCATGTTAACCACATACTGAGGCCTTTGTCACGTAGCGAGCTGTGTGGGTTAGCTGCTCTTTTTTAGGCTTGGCCAGGGGAGTCGGCTCAAAGTGAGTTGGAAGATGAAACATTAAGGATGCAACACACACACAATGTAAACAATTAAGCAAGCTTTATTTAAGAATTCTCAAAAGTCAAACCAAGAAGAAACAAAAGAGGGCTGGAGATCCGGCCAAAAAGAACAAAAGATTAGAAGATCAGCCGTGCAGTGAGCCGTCTCTGCTGCACCTCCCCCTAGAGGAAAACCAAAAAAGAGATGATTAACTGAACCACCAGCAACCTCCAGCCAAAAAAGGACAACAACCGCAGCACCTAAAGTTCATGAAGGTTTTAACCAAACCTGTTTGGAACAACGGAGCAAAAGGTGAGGACAGAACCCTCCTCACAGGTGTGCTGCTGCTGCTGCTGCTACACTCTGTGCCATTTTATCCCCTCCCCCCACTGCACCAGAGCTCAGATTACACTCAGGTACTGAGGTCGGAGGTTGCCAAGAGAAACAAAACAGAGAGAGGGAGACACAGATGAACACACACCAAAACAATGCCCAGCACATTAACCTCTGTTTTGTGCTGTGCGTTTATAAGCACCAGAGGATTGTGGTCACTGTAAATCACAATGGGGCCACTAGCACTGCTGACATAAACCTCATTACCTGTGCAAATATCTACGACATGAATCTTCAGGAAACCAAGTGGTTTTAAACACATGTTGGTCAACAAAAACCGTGTTCCCTGCTAGCAAGCTTGCAATCACGCCGTCTTGCAGAAAAGTAACAGGTGGACATTTCTTCAACTCCATCCACTGGAAGGACAGCATCAAAACAAGGACCAAGCCACAAATCATGTTTTCATTCAATATTAAGCGGTTTCTTTGACATGCACACTTTAAAGCTAAGCTCTTTAGCAGTAGAGGAAACAGTTGAAGCTACAGAAGTGACTACTAATGGAGACAGGGCAGGAGGTAAGACTACTGCCAAAGAAGCCAGACAGGATCAGCCATAAAACTGTCAGCTGATTCCACCTCACCCTCATCAGGCCATCCCCAATAAAACATTAAGATCTTAACCAGGGTTTGTAATTACTTCACTATAAATGTATAATGACTTTCTGCAGGTTGGTGCCCCACCACACAGTATTCAAACATCCTGAGTCTGCTACATACAGTAAGTGTAATAATGATAATATCAAAATCCCTAGTATCGGGTTATAACGTGTTACTGGTAAAATAAATAAATGATTGTTGCCCCAGAAATGTTCACTGATATCTGGTCTGTTCATTATCTGCAATTTATTAGTGGTTTGGTTTTGCTAAAGTCCAGTATTTCTGAATTTGTATATATACATATAGTATGATCAAGTGGCTTCTCTCTCTCTCTCTCAGACATTAGTTTACGGAGGAGTAAACCTGACTTAAGTATAAATAAATGAATTAAATACATAAATAAATGTATAAATAAACACAGGAATAAATAAATAAAAGTTTAAATCCAGTAAATAAATGCTTTACATTTTATTTCTGTATTTCTGTTTACCTACATGTATTTATTTCTGTATTTCTGTGTCCATATGTCACACTGACTTGGCTTCAGCTTAATAACGATGTATGCGGCTCGGAGCGATGGCTTTAAGTAACCATTTGAACGCAGTGCAGAATGAAAGAAATACTCCATGGTAACAGGTGTCACACGTTAACCTGCACACAGAGAGAGAGGGAGCTGCAGCAGAACACACGCCAAAACAATGCCCAGCACATTAACTTCTGTTTTGTTCTGTGCATTTATAAGCACAAGGGGGGTTGTGCTCACTGTAATTGACAGTGGGGCCACTGGCACTGCCCACATAAACCTCATTACCTGTGCACCCCATTGAACCAAAAAAGTAGATCACATCACTCCAGTTCTTAGATCTTTACACTGGCTTCCTGTCTATCAAAGAATAGATTTCAAAGTCCTGTTGTTGGTTTATAAAGCATTGAATGGTTTCGGTCCAAAATATATTTCTGATCTGCTGCCGCGTTATGAACCATCCAGACCTCTGAGATCGTCAGGTACCGGTCTGCTTTCAGTCCCCAGAGTCAGAAGTAAACATGGAGAAGCAGCTTTCAGTTACTATGCACCACATATTTGGAACAAACTCAAGTCTTTGAACTGCATTATTACTCTGACTCTACAGTCTTGTTTCTTTTAAAGCTTCTCTATTTTAGCCTACTTGTTTTGATGTTTTTATTGGTCTTAAAATGCGATTTTTAATGTCTTTTAAATGATTTTTTTATGTCTTTTAATGTAATTCGTGTGTGCATGTAAAGCACTTTGAGTTGCCCTGTGTCTGAATTGTGCTATGCAAATAAATCTGCCTTGCCTTGCCTTGTGCGAATTTGCCTCCCCTCATCAGTTTGCATGTCTCTAGGCAAATCAGACACAGAGACAAACCAGTGCTGTTCTCGAGCTGCTCATTGTGAACACATGCCTCAGCCTGTTCCACCTATGAGTTGTTCGAGAGTACAGAGATTCACAACAAACATACAAGAGCGACAACATGCACTTTTGGACGATTTTTGTGCTCTGTAGCGCTCGTCTAGCAGTGGTTTGCAGGTCGCAGCTCCGGCATTTCTGTGTGGATATAAGTGTTCGAACCACGTCAATACTTGGATCTATGAGCAGAATGTTTTTTCTGGTAAGTGGACATGGCCGAGGACCTCTCTCTCTCTCCAGACGGGATTCTCAAACCACACCACCAGCACACCTGGGACCCTCGTAGTGTTGCACGGTAAACCGATACTAGGAACGTACCGTGGGTACCCAGCCGTTAAGAACAATACTTTTCGCGTTTTATTAGTATCGGTACTTTATGAACTTAGTGTGACAGCAGTGTGTCTGTGTGCAGCTTCTCTCTGCCTCCTCACTGCCTGACAGAGTGGTTGTCGTGGTTTCACAGTGACGGACAGTCACAGAGCAGAGCGAGACAGACAACGCTGAAAGTGGCATGAGTGCTTCTGCTGACCGTCCTAGGCTTGTTGAAGAAGCAGGCGCACGGAGCATTTCGCTAACGTTGCCAACAGTAAGGGCAAGCTCACAGACACCACAAAGCCTGTCTGTAAACGATGCTTTAAATCCGGAATGACCAAAGGAGCCAACATGTCCAACTTGGTGAAACATGTAGCTGACAGACATGCAGACTTGTTCAAAGAGTTCAAAGAGCTGCAGGTTAGTGATAGATAACATTAAATATCCCCCGGTTGGAAATTAAGCAAGTTTTCTTTTGTCAATAATTTATAATATATATTGTAATTTATATTATTAGAAAATGGTCTGATTAGAGCACAGATCACGACCAGGTCTGGGTTATTATGTTGTAGTTTAGTGCACTCATGTAGTTTGCAGGCTAATAATCCAGGGTTTGAACTTTATCAACATGAAATGCAAATTGCAAATTTCCCCTTTGTGAGACTTATTTTATGAATTGCCAGACTTACAGTTAATGTCATTTATGTTCATTATTTTTATGATGAATAAAATTGTAGTGCTGTTTTCCACTAAAAATAATGTTAACCTGTTATAACAACAATAAAATGATTATGCCGCTGTTTAACTTAGCTGCCAATGTGCTTACAAGCGTCTCTGTATACAAGAAGACAAGTGGCGTCTTGGATACAGAACATGTCAGATAACCCTGATTTTGACTGGCTGGTTAAGCTCTTCCAGCTCTTGTGTGCCCGCGCATAGTGCAGCCTCCCCTGGCCACAGAGAGCGACACCACCCGGTCCATATCAATTATTAATATTTCAAAATAGAAATTAATATGATAGGTCGGCAATGGGCATAAGTGGGAATCGAACCGCAAGTGTGTGCGTCCGCATCCCGCGCCTGTAACAATTAAGCTATACCACCAACTGAGTGTAAAGGCATAAAACATCTGACATATGACAGGGGTCACATACATACTGCCTGGTTTGGAGCGGACTGGAGAGACAAGTATGTCGCGTAACGTCCCGTGTTTGAATTTCATTGGCAAAAGAATCTACATGATGTTATTTCAAACAACCAATCAAAGCTTGGTACATCCACGTTTTGGCACGCCCACTTGTGGGATTTCCCACGCCCCACCAGCGCCATCTTTGCCCGCCGTTACTCATGTCTCGCAGCTGCTGACTAGACTGAGCTAGTGCCAAGGCTAGCAGGCCTGCTATCAAGCCCGGGGCTAAAACTAAGCATCTAATAGTAACTACTAATAGTTAGCCAGAGATGAGTTCACGTCAGCTACTGCTCGTCATTCTGCTCTTCATCGGGCTGGTGGGCGCCTCTGGAGACTCAGGTGAGTGGAATCAATATGGAAAAACAAAGAATTTACCGCCATTATGTTCATTATTCGCCTTATTTTCATAGGCAGATTCTGGGCTGCTTCAGTCACCGTGCTAGCTTTTAGCCAGCTAGCTTCGTATCTTCAGTTGAATTTCCAGCATTATTTTTAGGCGAACAAGAGAAGAAAGGGGAATGGACAAGGTAAATACAGTTGGTGGTAACTGTGAGCCGACCGACGACCCAAGAGGAAGTTAGCTGCTAGCTGGAACAAAAACATTTAGTGTTAATTTTGGTTTTGCACTTGGCTAAATTTGAGTTGAGTAAAATAATGTAATCGTGCGGCTCTTCTAGACTTTGCAAATGTTATCGGACCAATGACTCAAGTTATGACAGTAAAACAAGTAATTTTGCTTCTTTCATGATGTTAGAGTTTGGGAAAAATCTTTATGACGATGTGACGATGTAATTACAGTATGGCCTCCGGGAGACAGGTGCTTCTCCTGGTTCTTGAGTGCTACCTGGCACATTAAACTGCAAAAGCAAGCACAATTCTGAAAGTATGGAACTTACATCATTGTTTACACATCATGTGTAATATTTTAATGTAAAACAACATTTGTATTTTTCCTTTCGTAAGCTACATTTTTATATTGACAGCTTTAAATGCCAGTCAGGACGAGATAAACAGGGTCCGTGTATCATCTGATCATTCAGTTATAGGTGTGCTAGTGGCTACTGCTAATGGCATTCACACTATTGTACTTTCGGAATTATTATAATATTATTCAGGTTTCTGTACATTTTTCGGCACGCTTCTCCTACAAATATTTAGCTACAGAAACCATTAAACCATCAAAATGTTCAGCTTTTTAAGGAAATTCTTGACTCTTCTTTCTGTTTTCTGTCTTTCACACGTTTGGAAATATTAAGCTTTTTCTGCAAAATTTTGCCCATTCATCCTTATCGGGATTTTTTCAAATTTCATTCTGCTATAACTCCAGCATACGTTCAGCTATAGAAACCGTTCAACTTTTAAAGTGTTCAGCTTTTTAAGCTCTTTCAGCCTTGTGCTTTTCAGCGTTTTTAACTTTTCAACTTTTTCAGAAATTCAGCTTTTAAAAAAGAATGGGAAATGGGAAAATCTTCAAATCCTCTTCAAACCTCATCGACTTTCAACCTCTTTCTCTCCCTCATGCTTTGAGCTAGAGACACCATTCCAACTTTAAAAGAGTCACAGACCTTGAACTATTGGCGATGTATTCAGTTTTTAAAAATGTTATCACGTAGGCTATTGCAGTTTGTAGAGAAGGTGCACTCAATTTGCATACCCACCTGTCGAGGAATGATATTAATATTATTCATTTGAATTTCGTGCACACATTATACCTACTTTGTGGCCACAAATTACTATTTCATGCGCACGTTATAGCGATATTGTGGCCACAATTTATTTATTTATTTTTTTTTTACCATGTCATGTCTGGGGCTCCCTACATATAAATATTTTGGTGATAACTATTACAGTGCATACCAGTGCTGGTTATCTGACATGTTCAGATTTCAAGCGGGGATCGTTTGTACGTGTGTGCCTGCGCATAGTGCAGCCTCCCCTGGCCACAGAGAGCGACACCACCCGGTCCATATCAATAATTAATATTGCAAAATAAAAATTAATGTGATAGGTCGGCAATGGGCATGAGTGGGAATCGAACCATTGCCGACCTATCACATTAATTTTTATTTTGCAATATTAATAATTGATATGGACCGGTGTGTGCGTCCGCATCCCGCGCCTGTAACAATTAAGTGAAACTCTCACCAAAAAGCAACCGAGGCTTTATTTGGGATTGAATATGAGTCAAACCTTCGTGTGAAAGCATAATTAGGACGAAAGAGGCACTTTTAAGATTTACCGTAGTTTTCGGTTTTGGGCAAGTTAATTTTATGCTAGCATCAAAATCGCTATTTTTAAAACAGTAAGAAGTCTCGACACAACAGGAAACTTTGCTCGTAGCATCACCAGGGTCTCTACACATGAACACGAGCATTGAGAACATTGTTTGTGTACACAGAGTTTACTAAAAAGAAGGTTTTTGAACTACTCACGTTAGCTGCTGTACTTCCTGCACAGCCCTCCCGTTTTCATGTGGACGGCGAATCCACATACTTTCCAAAACGATGGAGCCATCGCCCCACCCCGCGACGTCCCATAACAACAACAACAATAATGGCGGCCTGCATGCTCGTGTTCGTGCTGCAGAAGATATTGAGCCTTTCTTGCAACTTACTCTCCTTATAGCTGAGTGTGAATTGCAGCAGCAGTTCGACCTCATTAATGGTCCAAACAAACGAGTCTGGTTTCCTTGCACCAGCCATTTTCATCTTCTTCTTTTTGTGTTCGGTTCTCCGTCTACTGTCCGTTTGTTTACAGCGCACAAGCTTAATGCGCATGCTCCATGTCTTCTTCTCCGTTTTTGGTGAATGTCAAGCGCCACCTATAGGCCTGGAATATGAACTACAGCGTTTTCGGTCGTTTTCAGTGGATCCGTGTGGACGCAAATATTCTTAAAACGATGCTGAGGAAGACGGAGGAAAAAAAGATCGTTTTCGCCCGTGTGGACGGCCCCTTAGTGTTCTAAAAATAGCAATTATGATGCTAGCATGTCCTGCCCCATGCACTCCCGTTCAAAATTAACTTGCCCAAAACCGAAACTACGGTAAATCTTAAAAGTGCCTCTTTCGTCCTAATTATGCTTTCACACTAAGGCTTGGCTCATATTCAATCCCAAATAAAGCCTTGGTTGCTTTTTGGCGAGAGCTTCACTTTAAGCAATACCACCAACTGAGTGGAAAGGCATAAAACATCTGACATTTGACAAGGGAGCAAAATCTAAATGAACACTGGGAGTCGGTCAGGAGACCGAGCATGTCGCGTAATGTCCCACGTTTGAATTTCATTGACTAAAGAATCTACATGATGTTGTTTCAAACAACCAATCAAAGCTTGGTAAATTCGTGTTTTGGCACGCCCACTTGTGGGTTTTCCCACGCCCATTTGTGTCACCACGCCCCTCCTCCAGCGCCATGTTTGCCTGCCGTACTCAAATCTCTAGAATCGGTTTAAACCGTGTTACATTAGTTTAAGTCCTCTCTGTAAGTAAAGTCCTCTCCATAGACTTTATTACTTCAGATCTGGCAATACCGGAAGACGTCACTTCCACATCACTCGTGAGCTGCGCTCACAATGACTCAAGTTATGACAGTAAAACAAGTACTTTTGCTTCTTTCATTATGTTGGCTTGAGGGAAAAGTCTTTATGACGATGTGTCGATGTAATCACATGGTTTGGTCACCAGGAGACAGGATCTCCTTCTGGGTCTTGAGTAGAGCTGGTAAATACGGTTCCTTTTAAAGATTCAAGCCATTATGAGTCCCTCACTAAATTGAACCGGGTTGTGCAGTCACTTGAGCCAGTATTGCCTGATCACCAAATATGAATTAACCTAATTTCATTTTATTATGCTACATCCAGAGGAGGCTCGTCCATAGAGGCAGAGGAGGTTGGCCCTCCTCTATTTTTGGGAGGCAAGAGGAAGATCCATTTTTTTTTAAGAAAGAGTAACTGGTTGAAATAAATCATTACCAAATCTCAGTATCATTTATAAAATATTGTATATAAATTATATCATTAAAAAGTTTCTTCTTTGGAAGAAAATCCACCTGAAACGGTTGAACAGCGACAGCTGCAGACGGAGGAGACAGAGCAGTCTGTGAGAGGAGCAGGGAGCAGGAAGGTGGGGGCTAGAGGATGCATTCAGGATTTTTTCATGCTGATCTATGATTGGCTAAGACACGTAAAATGACGCGCTAAGGGAGGACGTCCTCCCTTACCAATCAGCAACCAGAATACAAGATTGACAGCAGGTTGGTCCAATAACAGTTCCCAAATTTCATTCTCACGTTTATACAGCCGTAAACAAAAAATACTTCTATGTACCGTATTGACCCGAATATAGTACGAGTTAGTTTTTTTTTTTTTTTCGATTAAAATTATGTGAAAAAGTGGGGTCGTCTTATAATCGGGGTCTAACCGTTGACACATGCTGATAGTTGTCTGGGTCGCTACGCGACCGCAACAGCAGAGGGCGCCAGCTTATTGTAGAGACGTCACTGACACTGTGGCTGGGTTATCTGTCAATCACAGCGGAGAAGAAGTGACAGGAGATGAAAAATGGAGAGACGCGGTGATTTTACGGAGCAAAGTGGATCAAAAGTGTGGCAAGTTAACAGACATCTGAGGCGGAGCTATGACGCTGATTTTAAGATAATGAGATCAATGCAGCGGAGGCGCCAAACAACTGTCAGCCAGCCAAGAAATATGGAGTTACGGAGTGTAACGTCCGAAGATGGCGGGTCCAAAAAGATCGTCTGAAAACGCCAACGGTAAGAGAAAAGCTTATCGTGGTCCTCTAAGCGGCCGCTTCCAAGAGATTGACAGGAAGGTGTATGAGTTTGTTACTGAGAAACACATTTTGGATATCAGAGTCTTTTTCTGAAGATCAGTCTTGAAAAGAGGGGTCGTCTTATTATCAGGGTCGTCCTATATTCGGGTCAATATGGTATTTTACAGCTTTCACTGCCCGCCATGCTCGGACAAGAAATATGGAGTTTTCAGCGACATTGGAATCGGTTTCAAAGGAAATATAAGCACATTTCTGATAGAAAAAAAACTGTTGGGAGAAATCAGAGCGAAGCAGTCAGAAAAATAATTCATAGTTTTCGTTTCGTTCGTCCTGCTGGAGGACATAACGTTAGCGGCACGACCGGGCGATTGTGATGAGTGATGTGTGTGATGTCCTGTGCTGTCCTGAAGTATGTACATTGATTGCTGTGGTAGCACAGTGAGTAGAGCAGGTAACTGGGGATCAAATTCCGGAAGGGGTATACAGTGGTATTTTTTTTGTCTTGTATATTAGCCATTTAATACAATGTTTTTTTTAAGAATTCTTTTAAGTCATTGTTTTATTGCGTAGTTTTCATTAAATATAAGAAAGTAGGGATAAGTAGTTGTCTTGTATAAAATAACATGACACCGTGGACTGGTTTTCCTCCTGTCCTCCTCAATTTTTTCAGTCACCAGCCGCCACTGGCTACATCTATACACCAAACCTACAGTAGTCTAGCTACCTGCAGAACATTGTGTATGTTATCTCAGAATCTGAAATAACATATGCAATATTCTGCAGGGGGCCTACAACAGAAGCCATTCTTCCACTTCTGAAATTCAGAGATCGCTGTCAAAAAGATGTGTCCATGATTCTAACATTCATTTTCGTGATGTTAAACATTTGTGTGCAAATAAAATTGTTGTACACAAAATTCTACTGTCATATACACGAGTCTGAGAAATTGTTTGGGTTCGGATTGTTTTTATGTGAGTATGAATCTAAAAGCTGTGAGTGCAGAGTCTTGTGAGTACGACTCTAATTTCTACGACTACGAAGTCTTCACTGTGAACACGAATTCAAGTCTTTGGCAACGAGTAGAAAAGTATGTCCAGTATTTATTCATAAAGTTGTACTATTTAAAATAATATGCAGTTCATGGACTTACAGACTTACTGCTTTAGCTTGCAAGCTAACGACATGTCGGTGACGCGAAATTAGTGCTACTATTACTAGCATTAGAAGTTGGCTTGTGCTAGTTAATTAGCACTGACCTGCAAAATATGAAACAATTAATTTGAGACATAATGTTGATCATAATACGACTTTATCGATAAATTGCGTCAATTTCTGTAAAACAGACAGTTGCTATAGACGCCACTCTGATCAGAGGAGTACAGATGGAAAGAGGCTAAAAATGAACAATGCGGGACATTTGCCTTATGGTTCATTTTTGCGTTAATTAAACAGCTTCAGAGTAATAGTGCTGATTAAATTAACGACTTGTAACTTGTTACATGGAGAATGGAGCCTCCGACCCGGTGTCCCGTAATCTATTGTTTATGACAGATATGACTACACAACATACATGTCATAATGTGTGTATGATAATCCATCGAACCACTGATTGATTTCCCGCTGGCTTCCTTGTAGACAAATGCACATGACCGAGAGGAGGGTTAGCAAAGAGGAACAGAAACCGGACTTATATGATGGACAGATTTATGTCAATTTAGCTTGCAAGCTAAAGCAGTAAGTCTGTAAGTCCATGAACTGTATATTATTTGAAATGGTACAATTTTATGAAATAAATATTGGATATGTACGTTATTGACTTTACCTGTGATGCTTCACCTGATGCTGTGTCTCTCTGCTGTGCTGAGGTAGAGGACAGGAGCACCTGATGCTGTGTCTCTCTGCTGTGCTGAGGTAGAGGACAGGAGCACCTGATGCTGTGTCTCTCTGCTGTACTGAGGTAGAGGACAGGAGCACCTGATGCTGTGTCACTCTGCTGTGCTGAGGTAGAGGACAGGAGCACCTGATGCTGTGTCACTCTGCTGTGCTGAGGTAGAGGACAGGAGCACCTGATGCTGTGTCTCTCTGCTGTACTGAGGTAGAGGACAGGAGCACCTGATGCTGTGTCTCTCTGCTGTGCTGAGGTAGAGGACAGGAGCACCTGATGCTGTGTCTCTCTGCTGTACTGAGGTAGAGGACAGGAGCACCTGATGCTGTGTCACTCTGCTGTACTGAGGTAGAGGACAGGAGCACCTGATGCTGTGTCACTGTGCTGTGCTGAGGTAGAGGACAGGAGCACCTGATGCTGTGTCTCTCTGCTGTGCTGAGGTAGAGGACAGGAGCACCTGATGCTGTGTCACTCTGCTGTGCTGAGGTAGAGGACAGGAGCACCTGATGCTGTGTCTCTCTGCTGTGCTGAGGTAGAGGACAGGAGCACCTGATGCTGTGTCTCTCTGCTGTACTGAGGTAGAGGACAGGAGCACCTGATGCTGTGTCTCTCTGCTGTGCTGAGGTAGAGGACAGGAGCACCTGATGCTGTGTCTCTCTGCTGTGCTGAGGTAGAGGACAGGAGCACCTGATGCTGTGCTGAGGTAGAGGACAGGAGCACCTGATGCTGTGTCACTCTGCTGTGCTGAGGTAGAGGACAGGAGCACCTGATGCTGTGTCTCTCTGCTGTGCTGAGGTAGAGGACAGGAGCACCTGATGCTGTGTCTCTCTGCTGTGCTGAGGTAGAGGACAGGAGCACCTGATGTTGTGTCACTCTGCTGTGCTGAGGTAGAGGACAGGAGCACCTGATGCTGTGTCTCTCTGCTGTGCTGAGGTAGAGGACAGGAGCACCTGATGCTGTGTCACTCTGCTGTGCTGAGGTAGAGGACAGGAGCACCTGATGCTGTGTCTCTCTGCTGTACTGAGGTAGAGGACAGGAGCACCTGATGCTGTGTCTCTCTGCTGTACTGAGGTAGAGGACAGGAGCACCTGATGCTGTGTCACTCTGCTGTGCTGAGGTAGAGGACAGGAGCACCTGATGCTGTGTCTCTCTGCTGTGCTGAGGTAGAGGACAGGAGCACCTGATACTGTGTCACTCTGCTGTGCTGAGGTAGAGGACAGGAGCACCTGATGCTGTGTCACTCTGCTGTGCTGAGGTAGAGGACAGGAGCACCTGATGCTGTGTCACTCTGCTGTGCTGAGGTAGAGGACAGGAGCACCTGATGCTGTGTCACTCTGCTGTGCTGAGGTAGAGGACAGGAGCACCTGATGCTGTGTCTCTCTGCTGTGCTGAGGTAGAGGACAGGAGCACCTGATGCTGTGTCTCTCTGCTGTGCTGAGGTAGAGGACAGGAGCACCTGATGCTGTGTCTCTCTGCTCTGCTGAGGTAGAGGACAGGAGCACCTGATGCTGTGTCACTCTGCTGTGCTGAGGTAGAGGACAGGAGCACCTGATGCTGTGTCTCTCTGCTGTGCTGAGGTAGAGGACAGGAGCACCTGATGCTGTGTCTCTCTGCTGTGCTGAGGTAGAGGACAGGAGCACCTGATGCTGTGTCACTCTGCTGTGCTGAGGTAGAGGACAGGAGCACCTGATGCTGTGTCTCTCTGCTGTGCTGAGGTAGAGGACAGGAGCACCTGATGCTGTGTCTCTCTGCTGTGCTGAGGTAGAGGACAGGAGCACCTGATGCTGTGTCTCTCTGCTGTGCTGAGGTAGAGGACAGGAGCACCTGATGCTGTGTCACTCTGCTGTACTGAGGTAGAGGACAGGAGCACCTGATGCTGTGTCACTCTGCTGTGCTGAGGTAGAGGACAGGAGCACCTGATGCTGTGTCTCTCTGCTGTACTGAGGTAGAGGACAGGAGCACCTGATGCTGTGTCTCTCTGCTGTGCTGAGGTAGAGGACAGGAGCACCTGATGCTGTGTCTCTCTGCTGTACTGAGGTAGAGGACAGGAGCACCTGATGCTGTGTCTCTCTGCTGTGCTGAGGTAGAGGACAGGAGCACCTGATGCTGTGTCTCTCTGCTGTGCTGAGGTAGAGGACAGGAGCACCTGATGCTGTGCTGAGGTAGAGGACAGGAGCACCTGATGCTGTGCTGAGGTAGAGGACAGGAGCACCTGATGCTGTGTCACTCTGCTGTGCTGAGGTAGAGGACAGGAGCACCTGATGCTGTGTCACTCTGCTGTGCTGAGGTAGAGGACAGGAGCACCTGATGCTGTGTCTCTCTGCTGTGCTGAGGTAGAGGACAGGAGCACCTGATGCTGTGCTGAGGTAGAGGACAGGAGCACCTGATGCTGTGTCTCTCTGCTGTGCTGAGGTAGAGGACAGGAGCACCTGATGCTGTGTCTCTCTGCTGTGCTGAGGTAGAGGACAGGAGCACCTGATGCTGTGTCTCTCTGCTGTACTGAGGTAGAGGACAGGAGCACCTGATGCTGTGTCACTCTGCTGTGCTGAGGTAGAGGACAGGAGCACCTGATGCTGTGTCTCTCTGCTGTGCTGAGGTAGAGGACAGGAGCACCTGATGCTGTGTCTCTCTGCTGTGCTGAGGTAGAGGACAGGAGCACCTGATGCTGTGTCTCTCTGCTGCTGGTAAAATATGTTAAAGTGCATCTGAAGAGAGAAGAGAAGTAGATGTGACCACTGCATGTTAGATTTTAATTTTAAAAAAAACCCCAAAAAAACAGATGTTTGATGTGTGCTACACATAAGACTAGTAATGAAAATGTGAAGAGATTCATTCAGTTTATTGTCATTGCAATACAATTAAGTCTAATCAGAGTACAATTGCAGTGTGTATATACATTAATTTGCCTATGAATGATGTGGGAAAGCTAAGATGTGGAGTATTAACAGTAATACACTTTAACACTGATGTAAACTTTAACAAACATAAACTGTGACACAATAAACCAAAGGCTTAGAACTAAGTAACCCTATTACAAAGAGGAAAACACTAATGCAAAACTAATAGCCTTTAACTGACTTACAAGCAGTAAAGACACCTACCTGTAAAATAACACCTGAACAGGTCTAACGTTAACTTTCCAAATGTCCCTGATGAATTGAAGGTGGAGTAACATTAACACACGTCGACTCAGCTATTTATTGATTATTAAACAATCATGCTATCGTCCAAAGTAAGCTAGCAAGCTAACACTCTGCTCCAACAACGGTAACTACGATCATTAAACTGTTAATTCAATTCACTTCATCACACTGACGTTTCTGTACCTCTATCTTCTTCACGTCTTCCTCTTCTTTCCATCTTTTCCTTCACTGGGTGGGGGATAGTTTCAGTCTTTTGGACCTTTTGGTTCCACTACAGTTTCAGTAAATCTCTCTCTGGGTCTTGGGGTCTCGGACCGGTCATATTCCGACAGCTCGTCTCTCGACCCGCCCCCCTCACAAAGGACAGGTACAGTGCACCGTTTGGAGTGATCGAGGTTCGATCATTTCCCCCTGTGACCTGCCTGTGACCTGCGTGATGTCATTTCAACACTTTTCTACCCAAAAACTTGAATTCGTGTTCACAGTGAAGACTTCGTAGTCGTAGAAATTAGAGTCGAGCTCACAAGACTTTGTACTCACAGCTTTTGGATTCATACTCACATAAAAACAATCCTAACCCAAACATTTCTCAGACTTGCATATATGACAGTAGAATTTTGTGTACAACATTTTTATTTGCACACAACATTAACATTACGAATACGAATGTTAGAATCATGGACACACCTTTTTGACAGCGATCCGGCTGTGTGCTACAAGCTACTAGCTTGGTATGAGTTTTTCCCACATTGGCTTGCGAGCCCTGATGCCGGAAATGCAGCCGGATGTGATACATGTGCTGCTTGCTTTTTAATACCTTAAAAAGTTTCCCTTTTTTTTTTACAGTCTCTCCAGAGGAAAATCTCCATGATCCACTTAACCCAGACAGTAAGTATAACTTCATAATACAGCTCCAGATCATCATGGTGCGCTGAAGACTGTGCAGCTGTTGCCAGCCACTGATTTATACAGTACATCATAACTAAAACGCTGGATTCTAAAACACAGCAACCAGCTTCCTTTGTTGTTATTGTTGTAGAAGATCCAAAGGCTCGATGAAATCATAATATTTTGTTTCTGTTTGTCTTCAACAGTGTTGCAGTGCCAAAATATAACCATTGAAGGAAAAGATGGTGACACAGTGATTCTCCCATGTTCAACAAAGGACAAGATGGATATCAGCCATGAAGAAGTTGAGTGGACATTTATGGATCCAACTACAGGGAAAAAGATTGTCCATCTGTATTTTCAGGGTGAAGATTACCCTCACAAACAGAGTGACGACTTCAAAGACCGAACATCTCTGTCCTCAGGGAACTGTTCTCTAAGACTGCTAGTAAACACATCTCATAATGGTTCATTCCGCTGCTGTGTTGGAGCGCGTCTCTGCTGTACTGTAACACTCAAAGGTAAGTACTCAAACGATTTCATCATGAGGTTTGTAACCAAAAGTACACACAATGCTTCACAGGTAATAAACAGCTTCCTTACAGTAGTTTGATGCAGTGATGTGACATTAAATCAGATGTCTAGATGATGATGCGCACAAATTGTGTTTGACTATTATTTCATTGTTAATTACAATCATCTGCAGTCAGTCACAACTTGGAGAACAAACTGAGCTCATAAAACTTTTCTTTTCCCTGAAACAGATGTAATAAATGTGCTGCTTGCTTGTTAAAGCTTAAAGAGTTTCTCTTTTTTAACAGTTCTTCCAAAAGGAAAGAACAACACCTCTCAGATGCATCAGGATGTTACTGTGTCTCCAGATAAACCAAACAGTAAGTTAAACCTGCTTCATAATAGGAAGCCACTGATTGTTATAGTACAGATGTTAAAGGAAGTGGAACGTACTCGTCATGGAGTTACCAGAGCTTCATTATTAAAATGACCCGACAACAACAACAGGGTCATATTTGGCACCATTGTGTCAGTGGATCAGTTTGAAGTATTTCAGGAGGAGAAACAGTCAGTGAGCTGGTAGTTGATGAGCTGGAGGAACAGTTGAACTGCAGTTTATGAAAACCAGCGCATCTGCAGCACACCTGCAGCACACCTGCAACACACCTGCAGCACACCTGCAGCACACCTGCAGCACATCTGCAGCACACCTGCAGCACACCTGCAGCAGTGTTCACCTTAACATGTGCAGCTGTACGCTTGAAAAGTGCTGAACGCTTTTGTTTCCCTTCCTCTCAGCAGAAGCATGCAGCTTCCTGCAGCTGTGAACAACTGGAATAAATTATGTACATGGATGGACTGAGAAATATAAATTAGAAATCTGAGGCAAAGCACTGACACTAACATCTCTCCTACATTCTTTCAGGCACAGACGGACAGAACAAGATTACTGGTGGTGTTGTCGGTGGTGTTCTTGGTGTTGTTGCTCTCATCATCATCATCACTTTGGCCTACCGTTATCGTGAGCAGCTTAAGAACTGTAAGTCAAACATCTTCAAACTTTGTCATTATTGACACATTTCCTGTTAAACAGACACTCAAGTTGTAAAGTTGCTTCACTCGCCCTGTTGTTGGTTTAAATGTTGCTGCTCCTCTGAGCTCAGTCAGTATCACTGACAGTTAACATCCTCTGTCAGTCAGTGTGACTCTTTTAGTGACGTAGGACGTAACATTATAGAAACTGAGTGTGAGGGTCAGTTTGTAGTCTGACTTTCATACAGGAGGTCAGAGTTGATGTCCTGTCACAGACCAACTACTGATGTAGGTTTTTAATTAAAATCTTCACTTGAAATACAATGAAGTGGACACTTTGTTATCATCACTTTCATAAAATTAACCTGTGATGCTTCATGAACAGTAAGTCGACCAAATGAAGCATCACATGTTTTTAAGTTATCACTGTGAAATATGTTTACTTAGTAACAGTGAGCTGAGAATTGGAGGTGATGGAGGAGAAATAATACTGAATATAAGGTGGACACAAGATGATAACTGAGGTAGAAAATGAGGAAGAACTAACCTGGAGACCAAACTGAGTTCATTAAACTTTTCTCGTCTTTAAATGGTGATAAATGTGCTGCGTGCTTTTTGAATACTTACAAAGTTTCTCTCTTTTTGAACGTTTTTTTTACAGTCTGCTCACAGAGAAATTCCAACAATCCACCAATCAATCTGGAACTTCCGGCCCAGGATCAACAACCACCTCAGAATCAAGGTAACCCAAAATCTGAGGTCATGTAGGAGCTTTAATATCACCAGATGATAACTGGGGTAGAAAATGTGATTCTGCTGCACAAAGTTTAATAGAATCCAACAGATTGTTGTTTTCTCACCAGTGCAGAAAATAAAATAGAACAATAAAAAACAATAAAAGGCACAAAAAAGTTCTAGTGCTGATTCTTCAGTACAAAGGAAGAAGAACCATCAGACAGAACTGCAGACTGATGACTTACAGTTTATCAAGATGGACGACTGACAGCTCATCAAAGTGAATCCAGCACATCATGATCGCCTCCTGGTGGCTGAATGTGATGTAGCTCATAAACACAACTCCTCCATGTTAGTAGAAGAACTAACAAGTCAAAGTATATGTCAAATACATTTTTACAAAATATGTTTTCTGACGATGAAGCTTGTTCTTATCTTGCTGGTGATATTTTGGCCTAATTTTTGCTCAGTGGAGAAGTTATGTCTATATTTATGGCAGTCTGTTGTTCTGCTTTTATGTTTACTATTTACTCTCATATTAAATGTCTCATATTAAATATACTTAAAAGAGACAGAGAAATGTTTGGGGTGAATTATGTATTTAGTGGAAGGAATAAAACTTCACAAATTTAATACACTGTCCAGAAAAAAAAAAGAAAGAAAGAATTGTAAAAATATTCAAATACTAACTTGTACTGAGACACATTGCTCTCTGGATCAAAACTAGAAGATATTTGACCTTTTTAAGAAGATTGATGTGATTTATTAAAAAACACTTTGCTTTGAAATTGTGGGGATTCATTACCTGCATGTAAAACTGCTCTCACCTTGTTCTCTCACAGGGAACGAACCAGCGGACCAAAACCCACATGAAGAACGGAACCAATTGACGGTGGTTGTGGACCAGGGCAACTGAACAGGAGAACAGACTCCCAGATCTTATGCTGCTCTCCACTGAGAGATGCTGGTTACAGGTTTTGGCTCTAATGAGTCACATTTCTGTGAAACCGGACATGAGCAGCCACATTATCAACCTGAGCAAACTCAAACACAAGTGTCCTCTGAAACCATGCTCAGGGTTCATCATATCAGTCTTTGAATATGCAGCACTGCCCGACTGGACCACAGTATATTACAGTGCTATAGGCTGTACAGCAGCACAGCATCATCAACCGAGCAGCATTCAGCTGAGATAACAACAGCACTCTCTACAACACTGAGTGAAGCCTGACTGATAAAAGCTTCTCTTCTGTCAGTGAGCTGTAGTTCAAGGTCTGAACTGTGGGAGGCAGCAAAGTGTCGATCCAGTCCAAGAACACCAAATGAAAGAGAAAGGGTTTCCAAGTTTGCCTATTCTAAGCAATCTTTGGCTTGTTTCTCAAAATGAAGTTGTGACTTTGGGCTTTTCTCTGTGTTTCTGCTGTCTCAAACTAGTAATCCTATCTTGTCATGCTGTAGGAGTCATCTACAACCGCTCCAGCAAGTTGAATACTGCAGACATCTGACAAAAACAAGTAGTGAAACTCCTCATCAGTAATAACATATTAACTGATATCTGCTTGTGTTGTTGCTGCTGTAGTTAAACTATTTGTAAGTAGGACAAAATTACCTTGTTGTGCTCAATATGGAGTGCAACAGTTGTGCTGTTTACTTTCTGTTTTGTGTGCTGACTGAAGTGTGGCTGCTTTGGAGGAAATGAAACAGCTTCACTCAGTGTCTGAGGAGATTTTTCCATGCTGGGAATTCAGTGCACATGACAGATTGTTAATGAGGACTCCAAAGAGAGTTTGTGGAATAGATAATGAATTATGACATGTACTTTAAATTGATATAATAACGTACACTCCTTGTCTTTATGGCACACGGTTGTCTGTCCCTGATGTAATGTGATGAATAAGATCTGAATATGAATGCAGTTACGTTCAGAGCTGAACCAGGATATTTTTAGACATGTGTGTTTTAACAGGATCAATAATCACTTAGGAAATAATATCAGTGCAGCACACAGATGAAAGCTGGACACAAGTTCCCACAGAAGATGACTTAATTTATTAAACGTATTTCTTTGCTGAAAAGAACTTAATGACATGAGTTACACTTCATAATAAGCAACATTAATCAACATGAATTGATAGTTTACCAGTTAGTAATTTTACTAATGGCATCCAAATAATGTTTGTAAATGAACTACACAATATTTTTTCACGATTTACAAAGTAACATCAATTGTTGCTTTCCATAAAGAATAGCAAATATTTTAACACACACACACAAAAATGGTATTTCAGCGATTATCTCTCACATTTTATATACAAAAGAAAAACATTGTATTACACAGCATATAGTGAATACATATCGTGGATACGTCACCAAAGAAGTTCTTATATGGTAAACGTATTTCCACCGGATGAACTTCTGCTCAAAATGTTCCTGACTGTGACCATATTAAATGTGTTACAAAGTTATTTTATTGCAAACCTCAGCCCAGAAGTCAAAACATCCTAACGCAGTATATAACTGTTGGAATCGTTACATTGGAATAAGAAATGTAGATAATATTTGGTACACAGCATCAAGCATAAACAATGTGTCCGCCATCTTTCTTTATGTTTAAACAAACGACTCATCAGATTTGGAGAACCAGAATGTTTGTGGTTGGTTCAGTGCATACATCATTTTTTTAAACTATGTAGGCGTCGTGTTATACTGGCAAAGAGATGCTTAAAGAAGATAAATAAGGAAATAAGAATATTAGCTTCTTTCCATTCATATTGGGCATATTGTGCTTCTTCAGTCGAGCACCAGATGATCAGGCGATCTCTCCTGCAGGAAAACCAGAGCAGAGAAAGTCTGAAGTCATTTGAAGAATTTAATTCCACCTTTTTTTTCTTTTTTCCGTCTTGCATGGCTTCATTTCACTTCCTGCTTTCTGTGACAACCAGCTCTGCTCTGTTGGCCTTGTTCACCATGTTAGCCACAAACTGAGGCCTGTCACATAGCGAGCTGTGTGGGTTAGCTGGCCTCTTTTTTTAGGCTTGGCCAGGGGCGTCGCTAGGAGTGCAAAACATTCGGGGCTTTAGCCCCCATTTTTTCGACGAACCTGAGCTGATGGAAGTATTATCAGGGGTTGGAGGAGATGACATCCCACTCTCCACATCTTCTTTCTCTGGCTGCCACTTTTCCACATAACTCTTCAATCAGAGGACAACATTAATGTGCGTTGACTCTGGGATCAAGCTCTCTGTTTGAATGCTTCAGTCTAACCTTGTTGAATTGTAGCACTGTGGATCATCAGTTTAATGATGGTATAACATCTTTCTTATGTAGCACACGGCTGGTTCAGAGGTAAGATGTCATTATGAGGTAAACGTTGATTGCACAGTCTCATAATAGAATAAAGAAAAATGGTATTTACATTTGCTACCCATTGACTTCACTTTCTCAGAAATCTGACTTTTTTTTGTCAGTCTTTAATTTAGAATCTAAAAAAAATACATTTCTAAAGATACATGATACATCAGAAGTGGAAACAAACACAGGACATTGTCAAACTCACAAACAGAACAACAGTTCTCACTATTCAAAATAAGAACAATTTTAACTGAAAATATTACAGAATGACATGACGTCAGTAAAAAGGAGTAATGTGAGAACCAAGCAGGACTGTTCACTTTCACAGGTTTAGCTTCATTCAATCGATCGTGTTGTACAGTGTAACTGGAAACTCGTGTGGTTTTGTTGAACATATTGTAAAGAGGTCAACACCGACTCTAAACCTCTTCAGTTTCCTGATTAGAAAACAGTCTATGACTGACTCTTACATATAAACCAAAAAAACTCAGTTTGTCATCTGTGTGAGTTCTCACATAATTAAACAGTTTGGTCACTCAGTATCACTGATGAGACTGGGTCTGCTGGTTTAGAATAAGTTGCTTTGTTTTTACAACAGTAACTTGAAAACATTTTGGTTGTTTTTCAGATAATATTTATACGAAATGGAGCAAAAACACTATTTTCTTAAGTGGCACAAAATAAAAATAAATAAATATAGAAATTAAATAGTAAAGACATTCATGTTGATCTGGGAAATTAAAGCTTAAATTCAGATGATGCCACCCAGAAATAATGAGCATTTTAAGTACTTCTTATTGTCACCGCTCATCAATCAAAGTGCTCATGAAGCCAGTAAAGTGTGCAGCGCTGAAAAGACAGAAAGTGATTTAGAATATTTACTCAACTACTGAACTTTAAAAGTCCAGTGTGCAGGGTGTGGAAGCGAGTATATATTTATAATTATCTTTTCATTATTGTATGATCAGCTGAAAACTAACAGGTGTTGTATGATCTTCATTGAAAAAATGCCAGAGCTCAAAGTGGTTGTTAGTCGGCTCTGATAAATGATGACACTTCAGCCTGGCACCGTTTCGATCCTTGTTCTGGAGGAAGTTACCAGATGTTGGACTTGGTCTTTGGCAACTTTTGTCTTTCTCCTGTGTTAAAACAAAAAAAGTCATTTAAATTTTGTTTTCACATTAATGTCTGATGAAGCCGGTTTTTGATCAACAGTCCATTTCAGGTTAGCTGTTAGCATGTTGCTGCCTGAAGTTATCGTCTCTGTTTCAGGCTTTGTTAGCTCAGAGTTTTAGAGATTGTACAACCTCGACAGTCTGAGCATGCATGTTTACTCCAAGACAAAACACTGTACTTAACATTACTTTTCATCTGATTAATACTTACAGAAAGCTGATTTGTTTTTATGACAGTAGTGTCTAAATAAAAATAATACATATTTATCACTGTATAATGTTGTTTTAAATGTTATCAGTTGCAGCAGTGTTTTAAGACAGACAGGGGAAATAAAGAGAGGAGAAATGTGTGACTTACTGATCTTTTTGTTCTTCAGAAATTTGCCATTAAAAAGAGCAAGGTAAATAACAAGGGCACTCGCAGTGATCACAGCAATCACAGCAATGATAACTATTAAAGTGGAGTGAAAACCTGAAAGAACAGAGAAACAAGTCAGGATTTGTTCTTCACTTTGGACTTCAAAGGTAACATTTATCCATTTCTCAAATATGGATCATCTGTTCAGGAATAAAGTATAAACTTAGAGTCTCCCACTGAACCTGTCAGAGCACTGAAATGCTCCTCTGACTTTAGGAGGCAGACTGTTCTCTGAAAAACCTGATCACCACAAGTCTTCAAGTAATAAGAGAATTTTAATTTGACAAATAATGAACTAATTCCACTTCACACCACTCTGATAAAGGTAAAACTGCCTGAACAGGGTCAACAGCCGTCCAGCAGATGGTGCTTTAACACCTGACTACTGAACAGTTCACCTGTTGAATGACACACTGATGATATCTGTGTACAGTAAACACTTACCACGGGCTGGTGGTGGCTCTGTGGATGGAAATGAAACAAAATGTTAAAATGTGTGAAAATATCCAACAAGAGACAACAAGGAGAGTTTCTGTTGAGGAAAGACTTTTTTCTCAGAATTCCAACTTTTTGTTAGAAATGGTCAATTCTTTATTTTAATTTTTTTTTTACATAAGCCCGAATCCGAATACAGTTGCAAAATAAAAAACATAATGTTTGAACATATGTGTGCATTTACAGAAAACACTTTGACAAGCTTTTTTCTGGTGCTTGAGTTGTGAGACGAGGGGTGTTCAGTTGGTTGCATCTGCAACCAAACTGATAGATGCCACTAAATCTTACACACTAGACATTTAGTGCTAAAATACTTTGAACAAGTTTTTAATATTTTCTCTTATTGCATTTCAAATTGCTTCAGTTTATCTGTACTCACCAACAACAAGTGTAACAGAGCTTCTGTGCAGTTTGGGAACAGAGCAGGTGTATTTCCTGCATCCTGCTCAGTGACGTTGGTCAGTTTTAGAGAAATGTTTCCTCTGGTCATCTCATCTGGGAAGAGAGAAGTTCTACCTTTGAAGTTCTGGTCCTGAGAAACTGGATCATCTCTCCTGTTTCTATAGACGTGGACCAGGGCTGGACCACGTCTCCACTCCACTGATAGTGTTGTTACATCCAGTGGAGGCTCCAGGTGACATGGCAGGATGATGTCATCACTGACCAGTACTTTAACTGGCTGGTCTGAGCCAATCACATCAGACTGTCCTGGGGAAACAAAGATCACAGTTAGACTTCCTGTTGAAGCATCATTAAACACTTTGTTCCTCAATAATGATTAAAAAGTATTAAGTACATATATAAATACGAATATCTGAGTAACAGATATCCATTCAAGTTTCCATGAAAATGTAGTCTAATCGCTGGGTAGAATGATCCCATTCTACCTTTTTGACGTACCAACAATAAGTTCCACCTCAGCTTCCTTCTTCATTGCAGGGAGAGAACATTTGTAGGTTCCAGCATCAGACAGTTTCACAGTAAATGTTTTCATGGAGACGTTTCCACTCAGCATTTCATCTCTAAACAGTCTTATGCGTAAAAAATAAGATGGATCTTGTTTCTCAGACAGCAGTCGTCCATCTTGGTGATAGTAGACGTACTTTGGCTCCAAACCTGCTTTGGACCACACCACTGTCTCATAAGTGACACTGACTGCAGGTTCAAGGTGACATGGCAGGATGACGTCATCACCAACCAGCGCTACAATTGGTTGATGTGAACCAATCAGCTGTGTTTGAGCTGCAAGTAAAACTGAAGAACAAACAGGAGACAGGAGCACGTTATTATACTATACTATTATTATGTCATCAAATACACTGAAGACAGTTTGTTATTCTAAAAAAGTTTCCTGATTACACACACACAGTGGGCAGAGGTGGGTTGAACAGCAGCACAGGTACTAATTTAAAAAGCAGGAAACAGGCGCCAGCACTCATGTGCGTCAGAAATAAGGGTGACAACAGGCTGGGGAGAGTAATCTAACATATTCATATTTCAAAAGGTACACAGCATTTTGTCAGCTGTTATCTCCTCTGGCTGAGCAGAAGACGAGGAGTCAGAGCAGGTGTGATGGAGGTGTCTGATGAGAAGGTGGTGCAGGTTGGATGTGTCAGTTTTGAGGTAGTTTACTTTGTATCTCCAAGTCAACACTCCGACTCACACAAATCAAACATAAAACAGGAATCTGTTCGTGTAGTTCAAACAGTTCTGAGTTCACAGATTATTCTCAGTCAGCATTTAAACACTCTGTGATCAGACCGTGAATAAAATGATAACATTGTGATGACTAAACACAGCAGCAACTTGGTATTGGCAGTGAAAATATTGTTGGGTACACTCAGGCTGACTGAAGCGATGAGCTACTCTTATGTTCTAACTTCCTGTATTGTACAATGAGAATTACAAAGATATAATAAATGTTAAATATCCTTTACAACATGTGGCAACGGAAATCATGAAACTGCAGATCAGTTCACCTTAACATCATGGTTGTGTTGTCTGGCAACTTCCACTTTTTGCACAATGATTTTAGCTTCCTCCCTCTGGACAGAGATTTATACACCTGAAGCTGAATGAAGCTGACAGTAAAAATACCTGTTTTTACAACACACTGATCAAATTCAATCTGTGTGTTTTTCATCACATTATTACAGGTCAATATGCTCAGAGTGGATCTGCAGCTACAGAAGCAGGCCCGGTTCTAGACTGCCTTGATTGGGGGGGCAGTAAGAAATGTTGATGGGTCACCACTGTTTTGATTGCTATAGGGATGATTTTTTGTATGATGCCAACCCAGACGTAAGCATCGCCAATTCGCTGTGGTTACATCGGCAAAGCTCTAACAGGAATTCTTTTTCTGGATTGATGGAGAAAAATATACTGTGGCCAGCAAATTATTGATGTCAGTCTACTAACATATTTTCTATTTAAATGTGAAACTACAATGTAATTGGCATTTTGAATTTTAAACCCACCTCCACCCCCCGTTGTAGGAGGACAACTTTATCAATACCCAAATATAGTTAGTTATCTAATATAAATGGAATCTAACCCTAAATATTGCGCAGATAGAACTTTTGACGCACGCAAAGAACACACACTTTTGATAGCCCCAGTGATGCTATAAACAACTGCACCAAAACATAGACATATCAGTGCACAACCCCAATGCATTAAAAAAAAAAAATCATCAGAGCCAGCCATTCCATAATAAAAATGTCTTGCCATCATCGTTATCCATGTTTACCTCTTCTAGCTGAAGCTGCACTTGATTTTAAAAACAAATCAGGCAGTTTGCAGCATTTTTCACCGTCAGCCAATGCTCTCTTAGATTTCTCTCTTTGTCTCCGCTCCCCCCATCGCTTGATTCATTTTTTTTGCTAGCCTAATCTCAGTTACCAATTTCCAATCTCCAACTTCTAACAACCACGCAGACTGTCTACTTCATTCAGGCTTGAAATTCCCAGAAGGCATTGCTTCATTTTTAACTTTTGCAAACAAATAATCAAATAAAAAAAATGCAGGTAGATTTGTATTATTTAAAACCATGCACGTTTTTGAACATTTTAATTAGCAATTTCACTACAAAACAATGCAGACTGATGTCAAAGTTCTTGACTGTAGACTGTATGTAGAGGGTAACCATGACTGTGATATAGAGACTGACATGTGGTATATACTGATTAGATTTCTATTAGCACAGGTGAAGGAATTGAAGAGACTTTATAGTCATTTAGGTCTCAGAACAACACTTGTCAGAGAATAGTGTATTTAGTCGGTCAACTTATAAGGGCTTGTGGTTATTTTGCGATTTGCACATGATCAGTATCACCACTCGATCACTGGTGGTGGTAGATGTAAAGGGAGGTTGGAAAATATGGTGGGGGGGCAAAAAAGGTTCCTTTATAATCTGTGACTAAAGCAATTTTGTAAACAGCGCTATAAAAATAAATAAATAAATCTTGACAGACTGATTGATTCTATATTATTGTGTACCACTTTCTCGCTCTTTGGAAAGTCGTGTGTGGCTGCCTTTCTCCCTGCTTGATGCCAGCAGCCTCAGAGAAGCCGCTGTCGGAGGCTCTGGCCCCAGGAAGTATAGTGTCCGGCAGCGCTAACCTGAATTAACGGGTAATGGAGTCCCCTCTCACTAACGTGTGTTGTTTAATCCAGTCGGCGGGGTGGGGGAGACTCGCGGGTCAACGGGAAAACGTAACAGCGGGGCGAGCGAATGGTTTAAAGTTGAAACCCGCTTCACATCCGGTACGTAGCCTGCCCTGTGAGGCTTCCCATGTCGTGAGCGGGACAGAGACAAACTCCGCTGCAGCCGCCGACGGGACTATGCTACTACTGGCAGTTGCTAGCAAGCATGCTAACAACTAGCCTATGGCTAAAACTGTCTGGAGTGCCCGTGGTATCTAATGTGATGCTAACCGAGAGAAGCTGCTGCTGACTGTATGCAGGGCAAGAGAGAGAGACCCGTTCCTGTTGGCAGAAGAGCCGCGTACTGTAATTACTCTGAGCTGCATTTTTTTTTTTTTTTTTTTTTTTCGGAATGAAGCAGGGTAGGTTTGGTGGGGCAGCCGAAGCATTTGGGGGGGCATTGCCCCCCCGTGCCCATGCCTAGAACCGGGCCCGTACAGAAGTGCAGCAGCTTACCTTCAAATGAACAACTCTCTGTGTGAGTAATAAAAACCTACCTGTAAGGTTCAGACAGGTGAACAGCAAAGCCAGAAACACTGACTCCATCATCCTCCACAGATCATAATGCTTCAAGTGAATCATTCAAAGTGGGTGAACAGGTTTACCTGTGCACAAGGGGAGGAGTTCAGCATCAGTGCAGTGTGTAACACTGACTGGGTTGGGTAACAGAACATGTTGGGATGTCTGCCAGGTGATTCTCTCCACCAGTGGCATTCCTAGCTTTCATGACGCCCCTGGGCGAACCTCACCTCCCGCAAAATCTTTAACATACACTAATTATTATATTGAATAAAAAATGCATCAAGAAGCAAAATGAGAAAATGGGGTTGCTTCATTAACACTGGTTAATAATGATTTTAACAATATAAACAAATCAATTCTGCAGCAATGTTTCAGCTTGTTTCTGTCTTGGTCCTGAGTTGTAGTTGTTTAAGATACTGGATAATGGAGCATGCATCGCTGCCTGGTTTGTACTTTTAGTTTTTGCGGCCAAGCCACCCTCCACTCCAGAACCTCCAGTCAACCTAGCTGCTAGTTAATTTGCAGTGCCTGTAGCCTGTATACACAATATTACAGTAATGCAGTTCCAGAACAGAATTCAAAATAAACGCAGAGACTTATGAAGGCAGTCTGCAATTTCACACGAATTCACTCAGTCTGTTAATTGATTGTTGAATTAATTAAACAATTGGTTAATTCGTTAATTGATCATTTAAGGAATTATTTTATTGATTATTTACTGAATTCATATTACCATCCTAATTCCCAGCCTTAGAAGATGGAGGCCATGACATTTCATCTGTGTGTATAATTAATCCAACATGAATATAAACACAATAGCTGGAGTTTCTGATGAGGAATTTCAAAATAAAAGCCCACTTAGTAGTCAAATGTTTTAACATTTCCCTCAAGTTTAATTCATGTTAAGAGGAAACTCCCTGTTTCCACAGGCTCATTTCACTTCAGACTGATAGTACTCCACCTCGGCGAGTCATGCAGTGAAGTAGAAGTTTTGAAGTAGAATTTTAAAATTAAAACCCTCTAAAACAACATTTCTGATATTAATCTCCTAATTCAGATTAAAATCAGATCAGAAGGAAACTACCTGTTTCGACAGAGTAATTTTACATCAGACTGATAATTCTCCATTTCAGAAAGTTCAAAATTAAAGCCCTTTGAAATGTAAAATATTTTCAATATTTCCCTCAAATTCAGATTCACATTAAGAAGAAACTACCTGTTTCCACAGACTCATTTCACTTCAGACTGATAGAACTCAACCTCGAGGGTCACTCATGTAATTCCAGGAAGATCTGATGAGGATTTTGAATATTAAAGTTACATGTGACATTTTTGATAATATTTCCCTTTGATTTTAGATTTAAAACTACCTGTCACCATAGTCTAATTTCAATCAGACTGATAGTTCTCCACCTCAGAGATGCACTCAGATAATTAAAGGAAGCTCTGATGTGGATTATCAAAATTATAGCCTGCTATTAGCCCCTTATTTTATTTTATTATTTTGAAATTCCACATCTTATTACATAAGTGACTCTCTGAGGTTGAGTATCAGTCTGAAGTGAAATTAGTCTGTGGAAACAGGGAGTTTCCTCTTAATGTGGATCTGAACTTTGGGAAATATTGAAAATATTTGACTATTAAGTGGGCTTTTATTTTGAAATTCCTCATCAGGAACTCCAGATATTGTATTTATTGTTATGTTGAACTAATTATTCACACAGATGAAATGTCATGGCCTCCATCTCTTATAGCTTCAGTGTGATCAGAATCAGGATGGTAAAATTAATTAAATAATCAATGAATTAACTCCTTAAATGCTCAATTAATTAATTAACTACTTGACTAAATGACTGAATTCATGTGAACTTGCAGTGTGTTCAATGGTTGGTGCTTTTATTTTGAATTCCGTTCTTGGACTGCATTACCGAGTTATCTACTATATACAGGCACCACAAAATAACTGGCTGAGTTGACCGGGGTTTTCGGAGTGGAGGCCGGCTTGACCACAGTATCTTACGTGACCTCTAGTGATTGCTCTTTACAGCTCTGTATGCAAATATCACTGAAAGTGTCAGGAATCAGTAACGCAGGAGGAACACAAAAGCGGACAGACATGGGGCAGGCTGCAAAGATGCTTTATTCACACACAAAATAGAGTCACAGGGGGAGAGCTGGGACTGAGTCCGAGGAGTGAAGGTGCTCTGAGGAGAGCGGAGGACAGGTGAGGGGCTGCAGAGGTGTGGAGGACAGGTGGGGGGGCTGCAGGAGAGCGGAGGACAGGTGGGGGGCTGCAGAGGTGCGGAGGACAGGTGGGGGCTGCAGGAGAGCAGAGGACAGGTGTGGGGCTGCAGGAGAGTAGAGGACAGGTGGGGGGCTGCAGGAGAGCGGAGGACAGGTGGGGGGCTGCAGAGGTGCGGAGGACAGGTGGGGGCTGCAGGAGAGCAGAGGACAGGTGGGGGCTGCAGGAGAGCGGAGGACAGGTGGGGGGCTGCAGAGGTGCGGAGGACAGGTGGGGGGCTGCAGGAGAGCGGAGGACAGGTGGGGGCTGCAGAGGTGTGGAGGACAGGTGGGGGGCTGCAGAGGTGCGGAGGACAGGTGGGGGCTGCAGGAGAGCAGAGGACAGATGGGGGGCTGCAGAGGTGCGGAGGACAGGTGGGGGGCTGCAGGAGGGCGAAGGACAGGTGGGGGGCTGCAGGAGGGCGAAGGACAGGTGGGGGGCTGCAGAGGTGCGGAGGACAGGTGGGGGGCTGCAGGAGGGCGAAGGACAGGTGGGGGGTGATGCAGAGGTGCGGGAGGACAGGTGGGGGGGCTGCAGGAGGGCAAAGGGACAGGTGGGGGCTGCAGGAGAGCAGAGGACAGGTGGGGGGCTGCATGAGAGCGGAGGACAGGTGGGGGGCTGCAGGAGAGCGGAGGGCAGGTGGGGGGGCTGCAGGAGAGCGGAGGACAGGTGGGGGGGCTGCAGAGGTGCGGAGGACAGGTGGGGGCTGCAGAGGTGCGGAGGACAGGTGGGGGGCTGCAGGAGAGCAGGACAGGTGGGGGGCTGCAGAGGTGTGGAGGACAGGTGGGGGGCTGCAGGAGGGGAGGACAGGTGGGGGGCTGCAGAGGGAGGACAGGTGGGGGGCTGCAGAGGTGTGGAGGACAGGTGGGGGGCTGCAGAGGTGGAGGACAGGTGCTGCAAGAGGGAACAGGTGGGGGGATGCAGAGGTGTGGAGGACAGGTGGGGGCTGCAGGAGAGCGAGGACAGGTGGGGGGCTGCAGAGGTGCGGAGGACAGGTGGGGGGCTGCAGAGGGCGAGGACAGGTGGGGCTGCAGAGTAAGGACAGGTGGGGGGCTGCAGAGGTGCGGAGGACAGGTGGGGGCTGCAGAGAGCGAGGACAGGTGGGGGGCTGCAGAGAGCGGAGGACAGTGGGGGGCTGCAGGAGTGCGGAGGACAGGTGGGGGCTGCAGGAGGCGGAGGACAAGTGGGGGCTGCAGAGGTGTGGAGGACAGGTGGGGGCTGCAGGGTGCGGAGGACAGGTGGGGGCTGCAGAGAGCGAGGACAGTGGGGGCTGCAGAGGTGCGGAGGACAGGTGGGGGCTGCAGGAGGGCGAAGGACAGGTGGGGGCTGCAGAGGGCGGAGGACAGGTGGGGGCTGCAGAGGTGCGGAGGACAGGTGGGGGGCTGCAGGAGGGCGAAGGACAGGTGGGGGGCTGCAGAGGTGCGGAGGACAGGTGGGGGGCTGCAGGAGGGCAAAGGACAGGTGGGGGCTGCAGAGAGGGAGGACAGGTGGGGGCTGCAGGAGCGGAGGACAGGTGGGGGCTGCAGGAGAGCGGAGGACAGGTGGGGGCTGCAGGAGAGCGGGGACAGGTGGGGGGGCTGCAGAGTGCGAGGCAATGGGGGCTGCAGAGTGCGGAGGACAGGTGTGGGGCTGCAGGAGAGCGGAGGACAGGTGGGGGGCTGCAGAGCGGAGGACAGGTGGGGGGCTGCAGAGGTGGGAGGACAGGTGGGGGCTGCAGGGGGGGGAAGGACAGGTGGGGGGCTGCAGAGGTGTGGAGGACAGGTGGGGGCTGCAGAGGTGCGGAGGACAGGTGGGGGGCTGCAGGAGAGCGAAGGACAGGTGGGGGGCTGCAGGGTGGAGGACAGGTGGGGGGCTGCAGAGGTGCGGAGGACAGGTGGGGGCTGCAGGAGGGCAGAGGACAGATGGGGGCTGCAGAGGTGCGGAGGACAGGTGGGGGCTGCAGAGGGCGGAGGACAGGTGGGGGCTGCAGGAGGGCGAAGGACAGGTGGGGGGCTGCAGAGGTGCGGAGGACAGGTGGGGGGCTGCAGGAGGGCAAGCAGGTGGGGGGCTGCAGAGGTGCGGAGGACAGGTGGGGGGGCTGCAGAGGTGCAGGACAGGTGGGGGCTGCAGAGAGCAGAGGACAGGTGGGGGGCTGCATGAGAGCGGAGGACAGGTGGGGGCTGCAGGAGAGCGGAGGCAGGTGGGGGCTGCAGAGAGCGGAGGACAGGTGGGCTGCAGAGGCGAGGACAAGTGGGGGCTGCAGAGGTGCGGAGGACAGGTGGGGGGCTGCAGGAGAGCGGGACAGGTGGGGGGCTGCAGAGGTGTGGAGGCAGGTGTGGGCTGCAGAGTGTGGAGACAGGTGGGGGCTGCAGAGGGGGCAAGGACATGGTGGGGCAGAGGTGCGGAGGACAGGTGGGGGCTGCAGAGGTGCGGAGGACAGGTGGGGGGCTGCAGGAGAGCGGAGGACAGGTGGGGGCTG